>NW_024880072.1:0-2500 GCF_900700415.2 Clupea harengus
CCTTCTCCAATCAACTTCATTTGTTTTATCACTGTGCGTTTCCTGAATTAGCATGACATTTATCTTTTTTAAATTAATAAAATCTATCAAAGTCAGCCTTTTCATTTTGTCTCTGGCACCGTTTAAGTTTAGAGTGCCAATTGTAAGGGCATTCGCGATCATCATGGATGTGTGGAGTTTGTAAACGTTGACTGCTCCTTAACTTTTTTCCTGAGTTTAGTCAGGAATTTTCGGAGGCGCGCAGCCTCCTTCCCAGAGAACACATTGTCTCTCAGAAAACATACAACATCATTAATAAACTGTTGCCGATCAGGAAAATAAAGCTCTGTTTCAACATTACGAAGCCCTTTGGTCTCATATAAAAAGCGGCTTATATCCTCTGCTTTGTACTTCAACGGTAAATCTCCTCCAGGTGCACAAACGTCACCAATCGAAGAGTCAGACAGATTAGAGCAAACAGACTCTTCGTCACTATCGTGTTCATCCCCTTTTTTTGCCCTTGGTACACAGCTTGCACTGTCCTCAGCCTTTCTCTTGAACGGGGTCTTAAATCCACCGCTCATTGCAACGTCTTGGGCAGGCTCTGGCGAAAGCAAGCCCGACACTTCGGCATTAACATTAACTGTAGGTGTTTCTAATACAGGTCTACCGTCTTTCTCGCTCAAAGCAGTCAACTCTTTCGTGATCAAATTAACTGCGCTATCATTTGAACCAGCTGGAGTGGAGCCACCAGCTGCGGCTACAAGCCCCTCTGTAATGAGGTCAATCAGGTGTTCCTCTGATTTGCTAGAGATGTTATGTGTGCTAGCTTCATGCGCAAATGCTTCGGCGGGCGAGGGGGGAGTTGCGGGGGGACCTTCTGAGCTCGTTTCAGCCACTTTCGGTGCACTTTCAGCACTGTTATTCTTTTTCCGTGGGCAGTCGCGGACGACGTGACCCACACAACCACAGTGAAAACACCTCAGCAATGCATCAGTCGTAGCATAAACTGTGTACTCAAATCCATCCACATTTAGCTTAATTGTCAGGTTGAGCTCTTCCTCCCCATTGTCAAGCACCATATACACCTGTCTCCGAAAGGAGACAACATGCTTTAGAAGCGTTGATTTGCAACCCAGAGAAATCTTCCTTATGGATGAAACCAGACGACCATAACCCGATAGCTTATCCTCAATCAAATTATCATTAATAAAAGGTGGAACGTTAGAAATAATAACTTTCTTGGAAGGGGAGCTAAGTGGAAGGACGGTTGTGTGTGCGTCATTCAGCACAATACCTGTTGCAATTACTTGTCTAGCTTTGTCAACCGTACTGATAAAGACCACAATTGCATTATTCATACGGGAGGCCGATTTAACATTTTCATGGCCAACCACATCACCAATGGCAAGACTACACTCCTCGACACTTGCGGAACACTGAATTTTAACCCCATGTTGTCTCGTTAGACGCTGAAAATTCCATTATGCCCGTAGCAGTCACGCTGCCAGCCAAGGCTGGTGGCTAACTCCGCGGGAGGGCAAACTAAAAAAACAAAGCAAACTAAAAACTATCTACAGCGTCTGTAGAGATTGATAACAACAGAAAATAACAAAGAAACAGTTTGCCGAAAAACATGTACAAAAAACGTACCAAAAAAATAAGTTAGAATAGTTAGAAACCACTCACTTTCAGGAGCCGCTGAACCGCACGCGTAGAGAGAGAGAGAGAGAGAGAGAGAGAGAGAGAGAGAGAGAGAGAGAGAGAGAGAGAGAGAGAGAGAGAGAGAGAGAGAGAGGGAGAGGGAGAGGGAGAGGGAGAGGGAGAGGGAGAGGGAGAGGGAGAGGGAGAGGGGGAGAGATTGGCACCATACTTAATCCAAATAAAAAATTATAAACAAAGAATTCTATTAACAAAGTACAGGCTCAGCGACCATAGTCTTGCAGTAGAAAAGGGGCGACACAGACAATGCTGGGTGGCTCCCGAAGGGAGACTATGCGTCCACTGCAATATTAACGCTGTCGAAAATGAGCCTCATTTTCTGACGGAATGTACAAAATACCACAATATAAGAAGTGCATATTACAAACAATTTGAATACATCCACCCAGGTTTCATAAACCTAACGAACCAACAAAAACTACCATTCCTCCTGGGGGTAATAGAGACCTGTAACATTTTAGCCTCCGAATATGTGCAGTCCTGCCACATCCTCCGAGAGCAGGCCATACCACCAATAAACATAGGCCTGAACTCATAGTGTTTTTTTTTTTTTTTTTTTTTTTTTTTTTGTATCTATTCTTATCTGTCTATGTTTTTTCTTTACGTAATTATTATAATTGTAATGTTTTTTATTTAAGCATTTTTATTTTATGTATTTTTATTTATTTTTTATTATTTAATTAACTTATCTGTTCCTGTATTACCATTGTTGTTATTATTGTTGTTATTATTATTGTTCTTATTGTTTAAGTGCTTTGGCAACAGTGTACCATACATTCATGCCAATAAAGCCATTGAA
>NW_024880072.1:10000-37560 GCF_900700415.2 Clupea harengus
CTGTGGGTGGGGGAGTGAGTGTTTAAAATGTGTGTGTGAGAGAAAGAGAATAGGTATGTGTGTGTGAGTGTGAGTGTGAGAAGCCTCTTCCCTGTGTGTGCAGGGTGTGTGAAGGCCAAACAGTGTTAAAGTGTTTTTATTATGTGTTTTGTTTTGTGTAAACGCAGGATGTCACACCGTATATGAACCCCAGCCCCTACACGGTGTCGCCCAACACACACGTTTCTCAGGTGTTTAACCTCTTCAGGACCATGGGGCTCCGACACCTACCCGTGGTCAATGCCGTCGGAGAGGTACGATGCTACACATGCTACGCATGTTCCACTATGCTATCTTAGCCTACTCCACATTACACTACACTACACTGTGCTTCTTAGCATTGCATTCGGCTATGCTATATTACATTTGGCTATCTGATGCTATGCTGCATTACATTTGACTATGTGATGCTATGCTCCATTTCATTTGGCTATGTGATGCTAGGGTACATTACATTTGGTCATGTGATGCTATGCTACATTAGACCAAAGTACACGGCCCTATGCTGTGTTTCTCTATGCTACGTTATGCTACACTACACTATAGTATTTTACATTACGCTACACTGCCTTACAGTGCACTGCTTTTTGTTGCGCCATTCTCGGAGACTTTACACTGCAACAATTATATTATTAACTAATATATTTAACATGGCATTAGACTACATTCTGATATTAAAAGTGACACTAAGCTATGTTTCATTATGTTACATTAAATTGCATGGGATTGCACTATGAGGCACTATGATGGGCTTTGAGGCACTACTCTACATTTCACCATGACAGAGTTTTACTGTAATTAATATCTGGCTTCAGCAATGGACGTTTGTACACACACCAAATGAAATCAAACTTTATTTATACAGCGCCTTTCATACCAGGAGGGAACACAATGCACACACACCATGGTCATTGTTTTGTTTTGTTTGATTCAGTTCAGTGTGTGTGTGTGTGTGTGTGTGTGTGTGTGTGTGTGTGTGTGTGTGTGTGTGTGTGTGTGTGTGTGTGTGTGTGTGTCTGACACTGTGTTTTATGCGCTTCAGATTGTGGGAATCATTACGAGACACAACCTCACACACGAGTACCTGGTGGCCAAACTCAGACAGCATTACATCACCATCTGAGGGGAAGGGCCATCCTTCATCGGCTTCACTGATTGGACTGCCCTCGGCCCAGACCCCACCCACCAGACCAGCACGGAATCCAAGGGTAGACGATGCCCGCTATCCTCCTTCCCATTCCTGGCACAACATGTGTGCCCCTCCACACAAACGCACACGCACACAAACCAAATCAGAGAGAGAGAGAGAGAGAGACACTCACACACTAACATATACTCACACATTATACACTTGAGTATGTATGCACGCACACACGCACACACACACACACAAACACACACACACACACACACACGCACGCACGCACGCGCGCGCGCGCACACACACACACGCACGCACACACACACGCACACACACACGCACACACGCACGCACGCACACACGCACGCACACGCACGCACACACAGACACAAATCCGGGCTGACTGACAGGACTTGATGTGTGAGTCTCTCTTTCCCCCACCCGTCGTCCAACTGGAATATGAGCCAAAGGGGATGAACACCACCACCCCACCCCACCCCCATGTTGCTCTGTCTGCTTTATCATTCTCACTGTAGCACTTTCTCTCCTCCATGATGTTGACCTCCAAACGATCTTATTATTCGCATTGTTTTTCTTATTGTTTTAATGGCCGTTTAAGTATGTGTACAGTATGCATTTGCACTAAAGACTGAACCGAACCACTGACGTCTCTGGACAAGATGATGATGATGATGATGATGATGATGTCGTCCATTGCACTTCCCGTGATTTAAGGGGGCCTTTCTCTTATCTGGGCGTTAATCTGATGTTCTGTGAAGGAGTTTGAGCTGCGTCATTTTAGCTTTGGATGTGGAGAATGTCAGAAGACCTGAGCAAGTTACAGACGAAATAGGGAATTAGACGAGTCCGTTGAATTGGACTAAATATCGGCATTCACATTTTTTTTTATTTTTACTCTTTTTAAGTGAGTTCGGTGTCAGCTATGAGGTAGCTGACAACTCAGTATTGTGTGGGCAGAGAAGGGATAAAAGAACAGGGATTTCACTTAAAGTCACTTAAACTTTGCAAAAATGGACATCAGACATTTAGTCATGTAGATATCAGGGTTCACTTCACTAGTTTATCTCACTAACTGATCATTGGTATTCACTAATATGACCGCTAGTTGTGCTTTTGAGCTTTTTAGGTTTTTAAGGTTTACTTCAAATACTAACATCCGTCAGTAGAGCTGTCTTGACTAACCAGCACAAAACTATATAACTTTGCATGTTTTGGGGCGTATTTAGAATAAGGGCTTCAGGTTAGAAGAAGGGCTTCAGGTTAGAAGGCACCTTATTTTAGCTTTGAACCCTGCATGCTCACTCTGACAAACAAGCTGAAAGGTGAATTCAAGAGAAACCAAAATCACTGATTTAATCTAAAAAAACATTTTAGTGGAAGAATACCCATCATTTGGATTTAACCAATATCTGTATCAGTCAAGTCAAAATAACACTCCAAAGAGGACCATTTGAGAACATCCGTTCTCATTCTTGTGCAAACATTGACAAAGGCCTCTGCCAGATTTGGTTGTAACTTAGGAGCGATCTTGACTGCAAGATTTTCACTCAGGGTGGTCTGAGCACTCAGAATACAGAGCACAGAATTACTCACAAATAATCTCAGTCATCTTTAGTGACCAATACAGTCCAACCTGTGTGAATTATATTACACTATGCCACAACTTTCAGACATAATCACTGATGCGTATTGTAGAGTAGGTCTGAAATAGGTATGGGCATCTATTAGGGACTTAAACTTAAGCTTTGAGGGGAGATCTTCTAAAACCAGAAGAGCCTTTAAGGGACTTAAGCCGTTTTGAGGGTAGATCTGAAACCAGAAGAACCTTTAAGGGACTTAGCCATTTTGAGGGTAGATCTTCTGAAACCAGAAGAGCCTTGATGAACAATGATGGCACATATTTATACCCTCCACACCCTGGCATTCCAATGTGTTTGTCTTCTTTTGTATTTTATATTGTTTTATTTAAGAGATTATTTCCACTGTAAAATAATTGAGTTTTATCTGCTGCAACTAACATGTGAACGTTTAAAAGTGCTTTAAAGGGATTGAATATGTGAACATTTCTGTTTAATTTTGTATCATAATTTTAAGCAAACAATTTATCATGGAAGATGTTATTATTTTATGTAGCCACAGCTGTTACGTTTTTTTTAATGTATGTATTTAATGTGCGTGTGCGTGCGTGCGTGCGTGCGTGCGTGCGTGCGTGCGTGCGTGCGTGCGTGCGTGCGTGCGTGCGTGCGTGCGTGCGTGCGTGCGTGCGTGCGTGCGTGCGTGCGTGTGTGTGTGTGTGTGTGTGTGTGTGTTTGGGTGTGTGTGCTCTCATGACGGCACATGGTGTCTCGGTGCCGACACACAGCCTCTAGACACCATCTGAATCGAGAACCGTTGGACTCGTGTGGATCTGTGTGTGCCACGGACCTGATCCTAATTAGAGACGGATCTGGGCAGAATCAGTTCCACCAATCAAATGGCGTCTGGGCCTGTGGGGACGGCTGACCCTCTGGCTCACTCAGGCATCATGGCCGTCTCTGTGTCCCAGATTCTTCAAAGCAGAGAGAGAGAGAGAGAGAGAGAGAGAGAGAGAGAGAGAGAGAGAGAGAGAGAGAGAGAGAGAGAGAGAGAGGAGAGAGAGAGAGAGAGAGAGAGAGAGAGAGAGAGAGAGAGAGAGAGAGAGAGAGAGAGAGAGAGAGAGAGAGAGAGAGAGAGAGAGAGAGAGAGAGAAACAGAGAGAGAGAGAGAGAAGGAGAGAGAGACAGAGAGAAAGAGAGAGAGAGGTGGGCGTGAGAGGAGAAGGAATTGTCCATTCAGAGGAAGACTACCAAGGAAAAGGGACCTGCAGGAGTAGGAGAAGGAAAACAAACGAGTGAGTGAGAGAGTGAGGGAGGGAGGGAGAGAGGGAGGGAGGAGTCTGAGAGTGTGAGCGAAAGAGAGTGTGAGCAAGAGGGTGTGTGTGTCTCTCTCTCCCTCTCTGTCTGGTAGTCTTTCAGGAACACTTTCAGAAACCAACCCCCTGAGCGGGATTCCATGTTCATGACGGACTCTTGGAGCATCACACATCCCTACAGCGCAGGTGTGCTCAGAGCAGGTGTCTGTGCTACCGGATAACGGCTGACATTCGGCCCAGGTCCGGCCCAGAGCCAGGTCATACCTGCTCACTCCCCCTACAGCTTGACCCTGCTCTCCGCATATGATGTCCTTGTGTGTGTGTGTGTGTGTGTGTGTGTGTGTGTGTGAGCGAGAGTCTGGTCTTGATATCATGATGAGTTTATGCTAACTCCCCAGATGGTATCTGCCAGAGTAGCGAATCTGCCAGATCCATCCGGGCCATCTCTGGGGTGGACTCGCACCAGTCAGTTACTGTGTGTGTGTGTGTGTGTGTGTGTGTGTGTCCTGTTAAGAAGGGCACAGGGAGTGTTTTTTGTATGTAGAGGGAAGTACCACTTTGCCAAATGACAATGTGTGTGTATGTGTGACCAGAGGATGGACATTGAGAGGGGAAGTGTGTGTGTGTGTGTGTGTGTGTGTGTGTGTGTGTGTGACCAGAGGGAGTCATGGAGAGTATGTTGGACAGAGTGACTGTGATAGTCCTGGTGTGTGTGTGTGGGATTGCAGCTTTGCAGCTTTTGTGTTTGTGGAGGCCATTTTAACGACTTGTTGACCTGGTGTGGGTGGGGCCGGCCTCTGGGGTGGGTGTGGTCACGTGTGTGTGTATGTTTGGCCTTGGGAGCTTGTTGATGTTGCTGGTCCCAGGGTCCTAGAGACCTCCCTCCTGTGCCTTTACCTTGCCCTCCTCCCAAATAAAGACCCTTCTGTGTCCATCAAGCTCACCGGCGGCTCTGATTGGGTTTCTCTGATTTGGATGAATGAATGCATGTAAACATACAGTTCATACATACATGCATACATACATACATACTGTACATACATACAAGGGCAATAATGGATGTAAACAAACATACATACATACATACATACATGCATACATACATACATACATACATACTGTACATACATACAAGGGCAATAATGGATGTTTACATACATACATACATACATACATACATACATGCATACATACATACATACATACATACATACTGTACATACATACAAGGGCAATAATGGATGTAAACAAACAGTACATACGTACAAGGGTAATAATGGATGTTAACATACATACATACATACATATATACATACAAGGGTAATAATGGATGTAAACATACATACATACATACATACATACATACATACAAGGGTAATAATGCATGTATACAAACATACAAGTGTAATAATGGATATATAGATCAATAGGTGGATGGATGATGACCGGAGAATACTCTACAATAACACCGCAGATTATCTAGCCAAGAACACGGGCCAAACCGTGTGTGTGTGTCTGTGTCTGTGTGTGTGTATGTATGTGTGTGGGTGTGGGTGTGTCTGTGTGGGGTGTTATGAAACCTCCTTTGTGCAGTCATAGTTGCCATGTCCTGTTTGTGTCTGGTCTCTGCCCCCCTCGCTCTCTCTAGCCTGGGCTAATGTCTTGTGATGTGACGTGACCGATCTGCTTAGCTCCAGAAGCCGGCTGTCATGTCACACCACTTCTCTCCTTTCTATCTTCTCTTTTCCTCTCTCTCTGTCTCTCTCTCTCTCTCTCTCTCTGTGTCTCTTTCACTCTCTCTCTCTGTGTCTCTTTCACTCTCTCTCTCTGTCTCCTGCACTCTCTCTGTCTCTCTCTCTCTGTGTCCTGCACTCTCTCTCTCTCTCTCTCTCTCTCTCTCTCTCTCTCTGTATCCTGCACTCTTTCTGATAACTCTTTCTTCATCCCCTCTCTCCATCTTTTTTTCTCGTTTGTATTTACGTTGTACATTGTTCTTTATTCAATTTTGTTTCGCTCATTTATAAAGTGAGTATTAACAAAACAAAGAGCCCAAGGCCTGAACCAGACCCTGGAGCAAACGCATCCCCCTTTAAGGAGCAAACACATCCCCCTTTAAGGATGAACCCAGCTGAAAATCTGAATCTGTCACTTATTTCTTACTTTCTCTTAGTGCCTTTCTGTCTTTCTTTCTGGGGGGGGGGGGGGGGGTCACGTGTGTCACTTATTTCTTCCTCTCTCTTGGTATCTTTTTCTGTGGAGGAATCTGTCTTCTCTAGAGTCCTCCTCCACCTGTTTCTAAATGACACCTTTGGTCGTCATGGGACACCCATCAGAAGCTGTCCTGACACATGTTTATATCAGACTAATGAATATGAATCGTTCAGGATGTGGCCACTCTTCTGCCAGTATTATCTTTTGTGTGTGTGTGTCACATTTTTGCAGGCCAATGGGTCATAATTGAGGCAGAGAAATGCAAGCGGACGTGTGTGTTGGTGTGTGACGGGCAGGATGGTAGGTGTGTGTGATGCTCAAGAGGAAGCCAATTCATTCAAACTGTCGCAACACATCCCTGTTAGGCTCAATCGCCTGTGTCAGACCAGGTCCATTCAGTTTTTGTTTATTGTTTTTTCACACAGCACATGCTTGTCAGTTCAGTGACTTTTATAAACACCAATCACTTAGAATAGCTGACATGCTAAATTATCTGCTTTGGAAAAAGACCTTGTGGATATCACTGTAATTGCATCTGACATATGAGGCTCCTATATAAACTTCTACAGTGAAAACTAATATGCAGGTAACACTAGTGAGAAAATGAAGGACTCTTAATGAGGCAGAAGCTAAATTGACCTTCATGATAGTCAGCTTCGTTACGTTGTAACTACATAGCTACGTCATGGAGGTAGCCTCAGGCACGTGTGAGAGCCGGACAGCCTATGATGTGCTTGATGTTATGAATGTAAAAGTCAGAACACAGCTCCAGACTCCTGGCTCCTGTGAAAGACCTCAGCACTCCAAGCTCCGTCAGGCCCCAGCTGCTGCTGCCAGCGACCCTGAGAACAAACCTACCACCTCTAGATTCTAAACTGGAGCTGACGTGGCATTAGTCTGGTCAGATCATTCTAGATTCTAAACTGGAGCTGACGTCTCATTGCTCTGCTCAGATCCTTCTAGATTCTAAACTGGAGCTGACGTGGCATTGCACTGGTCAGATCATTCTAGATTCTAAACTGGAACTGACGTTTAATTGCTCTGGTCAGATCATTCTAGATTCTAAACTGGAGCTGACGTGGCATTGCTCTGGTCAGATCATTCTAGATTCTAAACTGGAGCTGACGTGGCATTGCTCTGGTCAGATCATTCTAGATTCTAAACTGGAGCTGACGTGGCATTGCTCTGCTCAGATCCTTCCTGGTCTCAGCTTCTATGTTGTTTGACACTTCCTTGATATCCTGGATCCCTTCTGTACTCTACCTGCAGGCTGTGACGTGTGTGACGTGTGTGACGTGTGTGACGTGTGCGGACGCAGAGCAGGGTTATGATGGTTAAAGAAAACAAAGACTAAAACTAAAACTAGCAAACAATTCTGTTATCTGAAATAAAATAAAAAATGACACCAAAACTAAATACAAACTACAGTGAACAGTGCCACATTCAATACATGTTTTACACTGTTTGACTTCTTGAGAGACATTGGCCTAATGAAAAAGGCCTTAGGATGAATTAAAGAAATAAAATGTGTCATGCGCGTCATGCATTCTTTCATCCCACCATCCCAGCTGCTATAAATCAAGGCTTTCTTCATAACGCCAAAACATTTTAAATAAGTAAAAAATAAACTAAACCAATTCCTCAAAACAAAAATAAAATTCCTTATGCACTTCTAAAACTAAACTGAAAAAGACTAAATAAAATAAAAAACTACTGGAAAACTATATTTACTTTGCTGCAGAGGTGTGTGTGTGTGCCTAACCAGGTAACAAGCAAGCACAGCAGCAAACTGTCATCCAAGTGTGTGTGTATGTGTGTGTGCGTGTGTGTGTGTGGGGCGGGGGGGCAAGAGAGAGAGAGAGAGAGAGAGAGAGTTAGTACCAGGTGTGGTTCTGACACTTGGTACCAACATGCTTTTTGCATGCTTTGTTCTGTGTGAGGAAACCCACGGGTAGCAGACAGCGTGCCAAAACCACAGGTAAGGGGATCAAAAGGAAGGGTGATGGACCTCAAAATACCACCAGAATGCAGACATAGCCAACGTGTGTGTGTGTGTGTGTGTGTGTGTGTGTGTGTGGGTGGGTGCGTGCGTGCGTGCGTGCGTGCGTGCGTGCGTGCGTGTGTGTGTGTGCATGCATGTGTGTCTCTGCGTGTGTGTGTGTGTGTGTGTGTGTGAAGGAGAACCAGGAGGTGGGATTCTTAATGCGGACATAGCCAACGTGTGTTCCTGATAGAGATTGGGTCTCTGATATATATTAATGACGACCTCAGTTTTTTTCCGGGGAGCACAACAGAAATGACATCTTGCTTGCCAGCAGACCTCTGGCTTTCTAATGACCTGATGAGGGTGTGTCTGGGCATAACTGGCGCAGAGGAACATAATGTCGCCATCTCTCTGTAACAGTACTATTGACACATGTATAAATGTCTGTAATACAGTATTATGCACACTAATATGAATCTAGTAAGTTGTATGTCTGTTACATAGTCTGTTACTATTGTATGGATCTCATTAGTCTTAGTAACCTACAGATAATCACATATTTACTGAGTTTCAGTTCAATGCTGTACTGTTCTGAACCGTTCTAAAATATTTATTTTGAACGGTCATAGCCGACTTTCCCAATACAATTAGCCTCATAGGATCCTAGTCCAAGCCTCACCCTTTGCCATGATGTTAAGCCTGACACAGACCACCGGTAACCTGCTGCTGGTGATAGACCTCTCTCGGTGACACCAGGTGATGACAGGCCGTTGTCAGGCCGACAGGGTGGCGAGCAGGTGACGGGCACGCTACTGGTGAGTCGGCTACACTAATTAGCCTCTGCCTTTGGTGGGGGAGGCGCCGCCACCGCCGCCGCCTGACGCTCTTATCTGTGACTCGCCTGCTGCCTGACAGCGTGTGAGATTTTGATGAGGCGAGCTACACGAGCCATGTGCCTATGCATCAGGAGGAACAGGCACAGGTGTTTCTCTAATCACGTCCGACAAGGCCGTGTTAAAATGATGATGAGTGCATGTGCGGGGTTGTGTGTGTGATTGGGTGTGTGTGAGTGTGATTGTGTGATTGTGTGGTTGTGTGCATTGTGTGTTTTGGCTGGAAAGATGTGACGCAGATCTTTGGACATTGTAATGCATTAGGGTTTGAGGCGTGATGAGTTTGAAGCTGCTCTTAATAGAGCTTGGTGATTCATGGAGAGGTGTTGAGAGAGACTCTACTAATCAGCCTCCACTCACACACTCACACACACTCAAGCGTACATACACAGACACACACAGACACACACACACACTCACACACACACACACACACACTCACACTCATACACACGTACGCATACACTTATAGGCACTCACCTCATATAGATAGATAGATGGATACTTTATTAATCCCGAAGGAAATTATGCACATGCACATAGTTTCTATACGCCTAACTAACCTTTTTAAGAGCATCAACATTAATCATTGTGGGGGGCACGGTGGCGCAAGTCGATAAAGCCGCCCACTTACGGACTTCATTGCCCGAGGGGACACAGGTTCAAGTCTGGCCTGATATCATTTCCCAATCCTTTCCCCACCTCTTCTCCGCCTCGCTTCCTGTCATAACTTCACTGTCCTATCCAAATAAAGGCATAAAAAAAAACAAAAATAAATCTTAAAAAAAAAAAAAACATTTATCATTGTGTCGTTTCTGCTCCTGCTCCTGATGCCTAGGGACTCATTGTATATTAAACTAACTGTGTTTGTCAGTCAGGAGAGGAAGGCCGTCTTGCCTGTGTGAGACAACCGTATCCGTGGATACTTGAGTTTCATGACAGCTCCCACAGGCTAGTCTGTTCAGTTTTATTTATCTGGAAAGTGTGAGTATGCATCAGAGACATGCCACATAACTCAGAAGGCGCTCTAGACACAACCTGACAGGAAAATAAAACTCAGGTCCACCCCTCAAATCCTCATACTCCATACCAACAGTAGCACAGTGTGAAATAAGAAAAAAGAAAATTATCTGAACAACAACACTGACACAAATAGTTTGTTTATTGATAAAGCTGATTTCATATGAGCAAAATCCAGAGTCATCGTGGCCATGTTCTCAACCTAAACAGAGAGAAGACATGACAATATGAGCAAACACGCCCTATAAGTGAAATGTAAAATGAGTTCTGAATTTATCAAACTACTTTACGGCTGAGTGCTAATTGTTCAGGGTAGAATTGGTGCTCCTACTTGCAGAAAAAATGATGATTTTAATAACATAAATTGATTTTGTCATTTGAGGCCAGAAAGTAATGATCCATGATGTGCTCTTGATTGATCGAGTGTGTAGTGAAGAATCTACTAACATGCATTATATATTCTGAGGGTATATGTAGGGGAGTATTTGATTGAAGTACAACTATCAATTATTCATCATTTAATTTGACCATACTGTGTTATCCATAGAAGATGTTTTGTATAAGAATAGGAACTCCTGTACTGTATTAAATGTATACATTCATGAATAGGAACTCCTGTACTGTATTAAATGTATACATTCATGAAAACCTCCGCAGCTGGGAAGGCAGCGCGCTAGAACCAGAGACGCCATGCAGGTTGAGCTCCTCAGTGTTTGACCCTTCAGTGTATTTAGTCATACTCTCTTCTGTAAGACTGAGCACAGAAAGGCCTTTCACTGCTCTGTGAATGTGAACTACTGCTAACGCACATGTGCTGAGTCATGTGAATGTGAACTACTGCTAACGCACGTGCGCTGAGTCATGTGAATGTAAACTACTGCTAACACACATGTGCTGAGTCATGTGAACTACCGCTAACGCACATGCGCTGAGTCATGTGAATGTAAACTACTGCTAACACACATGTGCTGAGTCATGTGAATGTAAACTACTGCTAACACACATGTGCTGAGTCATGTGAATGTAAACTACTGCTAACACACATGCGCTGAGTCATGGGTGGATCTTGCCCTAATCCAGCTGAGACCCGTACCAAATCAGGAACTTAATGGTGTTTTGTAAACAATGTTAGGGAGGAGCCCATGGGGATGATTGACAGCCTTCAACTCATCCCACTTCTACTTCTAGGAGACTTCTTAGACCTGAACCCCCCCCCCACACACACACACACACACACACTCATACCAAATCAGGACCTTACTATTCCGGAGTCACTGACTAGGGAGGCAAGGTCACCTTGCAGTAGTCCGCTGATAGAACCTCTCTGGGCCTCTTGTTATCAGTACTGCTGTGTGTGAATGTTGTGAGCCTCTAATAAAAACCCTCAAGCTCAGTGGGTTAATATCCTTCAGGCTCCGACACTCATGACACTTTTCACTGTCTTTTTCCTGAGTTATTAATGGCGTAGGATGACAGAACATGCTGCAAGCGTGTGTGAGTGTGAGTGTCATTCTGTGAGTCATGCAGTGAATGTAGTGTCTAAGAGATAAGAGCTAAGATGAAGCTACTGAGGCAGCAGGGTGTTGTGGTACCTCGGCTGGTGTTGCAGCCCAGTCCACTGGAGGTTCCGATCCGGTCCAGTCTGCCTCCAAAGCAGGCGGAGAAGGTCTTGCTCCGGGCCGCCATAATGAGGTCCAGCAGCCCGTTCCTCTGGTTCTTGATGCTCTGCATGTTCTGGGTTTCCTCCGGCAGGCCTGCCTCTTCGGCCTGAGGCCTGGGACTCTCCTCCTGTCCTCCCCAGCCCTGAGAAGCCTGGCCTGGGTCAGCCTCTGGACTCAGCTCCCCGTAGTCTGGCCCTCCTTCAGCCTGAGCCAGGGTGTCCTCCAGCTGCAGCAGCAGAGTCTGCCACACCACAGATAAACACAGACTCAGGTAAGAGACACAGGTGAGACAGCAGAGAGTCAGGTGAGACAGCAGACTCAGGTGAGACAGCAGAGAGTCAGGTGAGACAGCACAGACTCAGGTAAGAGAGTCAGGTGAGACAGCAGAGAGTCAGGTGAGACAGCAGACGCAGGTAAGACAGCAGAGTCAGGTGAGAGACTCAGGTGAGACAGCAGAGAGTCAGGTAATACAGCAGAGAGTCAGGTGAGACAGCAGAGAGTCAGGTGAGACAGAAGAGAGTCAGGTGAGACAGAAGAGAGTCAGGTGAGACAGCAGACTCAGGTGAGACAGCAGAGAGTCAGGTGAGACAGCAGAGAGTCAGGTGAGAGACTCAGGTGAGACAGCAGAGAGTCAGGTAAGACAGCAGAGAGGGCAGGTTTGGAGCTAGACATACAGTACAGTGCCTTTCACTCTCTAAAGTGAGTTGTAGATTTTGCTTTTATAAATAGAAATGCTTCTGGACCTAAATGCCTGAACAAAATGTGTTTTTTTTTTAGTTTGAGAAACAGTAATTGAACAAGCATAGTGTTTGTCATGTCTCCATATCATATCATGAATCATAAGTTTACAATTTAACATTTAAACACATCAAAAACTACATATCAACCCTTTAATTCTCTCTCTCTCTCTTTGTCTCTCACTCAATTCAATTCAAAGTGCTTGATGACAAATCAGTGATACAAAGGATGAGGAATACAAGGAACAGTGAATTGAAGTGTCTATGTGTAGACTTACAGAGACTTGCAAACACTATCTCTCTCTGTTTTTCTCTCTGTCTCTTTTTTGTATACTTTCTTTCTTTGTCTGCCACGACTGAACACAAACACAAAGTCAACTTTCTTTTTGGTCTTTGAGAAAAGACAGAGATTTAAGCGAGGCCCCACATTCACTGAACTCTATATCACATGCAGGTCCACTGAGATGCCTAAGTTGCCACCCGTAAGTGAGAATTGGATCTTGGCTAAAGGCTTCCGCTCACACATCTCATTGTAGTGGCTTGTGGTTTGAGTACACTGTTAGACTTCCTGTCTGACCATATCATCTGGACTGGAGTTGTTTTGTTGTGATGTCTTGAGTTTATTAATTGCTAGCCAGGCTTTTGAGAGATAAATATTTAGTATCTTATTAACTGGGCTCTTTCGGGTCTCCTCTGGAGTCCTTATCTGGATGAAGTCGCTGTGCTTGGCTCTAGTGTTGTGTGTAATTACACCAGCTCTTTGTATTAATTTGTTATGCTGTGATAAACAACATCATATCCTTTTCAGTTCCTCTTCTGCAAGCTTTAATTAACAACTCTGTTTGATATTGGATGATGTGGATTATACTGACATTGCAGTGCAATCTATTCCCCTTGTCTGCTGGCTGTAATATGAAGATTTCAACAGCATGTCTAAAAAGTGGAGATCTTCTGACCTTTAATAATACAGTGGTCTTTCTTTCTTTCTTTCTTTCTCAGTAGGTCTTTCTTTGTTTCTTTCTTGCTTCTTTTTCTTCTTCTTTTCATCGTTATTATTTATTTATTTATTTCTCTCTCCTTGCAGGTTCTTGCTGATCTTTCTTTTTGCTTTATTGACTTGCATTGAATAGATGCCCCACCTAGATATAGTACGGGTTAATGCCAGCACCAAATCATTTACATGCCCCCCCCCCGCCTCCAGACACCTCTCTCCCCATCAATACTCCCTCAGCTTCTCTTCCATCACCCCAGACCGTTTCTCTCTCTCTCTTGGACTTTCTCTGCTTCCTCCCATAGTTCCTGTGAAAGGAGTGTGTCTTACCTTGAGCTTGGCCAGGCTGTTGGCTGGATAGGGTCTGCTGAGGAAGTGAGCAACCACAAGCATCTGTTGACAAAGCAGAATCAGCAACCCCGATAAAACTATTACCCGGACCATCGTTAACGTCTCACACCGCCGTTCCTGCCCCGCTTCTGACACTCTCTGTGCCGGCGCTTGCCCTCGTGGGGGGCATTTATAGCTGCACCAGGGACACTCGGCTGTCCGCTGTCTCATCCTTTCAGTGAGTGTCTGAAGAGCATTCTGACACCTTTCTCTGATAAGAGCAGTGGAAGATTGCCTTTTTAAGTGGCCGTCGCGAGGTGTGTGTGTGTGTGTGGGGGGGGGGGGGGGGATACACATATCTATTTGTGTGTGTATGTGTGTGTCTGTGTCTGTGTCTGTGTGTCTGTGTGTGTTTAGAGCTGCTGTCATGACTGCCCAGACACAAACACCAGCATTCTGACCCCAGGAACAGGAGCAGGAACAGCCTTGAGAGGTGAGCTCACCCTCCTCTGGCTCCCAACACGAATGCCTCAAATTCCCCGCGTACCCAAACCTGCACAAGGCTCAAGGGCCATCTTCACCCCAAACTAAATATAACACACATTCTTACAATCATGTGAGTCTATTTATAGCCCCTGAAACCATGGAGGACTATAATTGGCTTCAGGTATTACTTCTGTTCCGGTTGCTTTTGGTGTGTTTCATCACAGGGTTCAGTAGGAGTTTTCCAGGGTGGTTTGTGGCTCAGTTTAATCTGGAGATTAATCAAGACTTTTGGTTTTGTTTCATCACAGAGTTCAGTAGGACATTCCAGGGTGGTTTGTGGCTCAATTTAATCTGGAGATTAATCACAAGTCTACGCTAATGACTCAAAACCCACTCTTAACACTTTGGAGTCTTGGACTCTTTTAGGTAGTCTGACATGCCTTGCTGATTTTGTATATTTCCCCTAACTAAAAACATTGAGGCCAAAGTGGCATGTATGATTATATTCTAAAAGACCTCAGCAATAATAACATGAGAGTAAAAGGAATGTAGTAAAACATTTTTTTATTTAAATCAGCCTAAACATACCCTTACAAAAACCTCAATATTCCCCATGGGGAAGCAAAGACTTCCAAACTCTTATTCTAGCTATATACTATATATAGTAAATGTTATACGAAACACAGGTCATGTTTATTCTCTATGTTCCCAAAATCATGTTTAAAGCGATGTCCATTTTTTTTTCACATCTGAAGTATCACCAAACCTTTTCGTTTCATATTATTCTTGATGTTACAATCAGCTGAACTACTATTTGGAGCGACGTTTATGGGCTACAGTGCCAAGTGACACTGTATTATCAAACACTTCATACACACTTCACCTACTACCATGTGGATGATGTTTACCAGCAATGTTCTGATTCATACTCTGTCAAAATGGTGTCCAGTGCGTGAGAATGGGACCCCAATACAACGGACACAGAGAAATTATGTTTAGTGGGTTGCACTCCGTTTTCTACCGCTTTCATCAGTATGATTTGTCTCATGTGAACTTTGCATGCGCCCTGTAGTGGCAATAGGAAAGGCAGTCTTCATCCATTTGTCTGCTATAGGTGCATAATTATCTTTATCAGTTGACTTACTGCTACCTTCTACCTTAACCAGGTTGAATTCATACTCGCTACTGCGGCTTTTTCGTGTTTTCTGTGTAGCGTGAGGAAGCATCTCAGTGTACTCGCTCATACAGTAGGCAACTGTCGGACGCTGCTGTGAGAGTGATTGCGTAAAGCTCCGGGGTTTAGTGAGATTTTGCCGGAAGTTTGAGTTGTTGAATTAGAATTAGCCAGAGGTCCAGTTCTTTTAAAACATTTCAAGTTCAGGTTTTTAATAACGTACCTACTATGACTTAACTAAAGTAACGGGCCTGGTCCAAACTGCTACTGTGGGCTAATGAGACATGGTTTCCCAGTAGATGGCCTTATCGGCTGCATCACTGTCCATGGTACTGAAATCCCCGCAGCTCTGATAGCAAAGGGAACGCTTCCTGCTGTCACATCCTTTTCTATTTTAAAGGCAGACGTGCGAGGTAAAGTTCAGATATTCATGCTTCAGAGGTTAGGCATGTATGACTACTCTATTATCACCCGGATATGAAACAGGAAATTACTGTTCAAACAGCTTGCTGATTGCAAATTGCCATCTAAGCGTATAGACGTCAGGAAATGTTTTAGATGTCCGAACTGAAAATGGGTATTATCTTTTGAATATTTTTATTTTAAATAGTTTAATTAAGTCAGAAGAGTAAATGAAAACAATAGTCAGTGCAGTGCAAAGAAGCCAGTGAAGAATCAACTCGTTGTCATAAGTTGTAAACATTTATTGAATTGGTTCATTCGGACCCATGACAAGTGCTGTAAAGTAAATATATATAATACAATAAAACAAGTGGGGCATGGACGTATATCAGAAGATCACAACTTAAGTTCAATAAATATTAAAATAAATATGTATAAATATGAATACGTTTCCAATTCATGATATCTTATGGCGTAATGGCGTAATGGCGTAACGCTTCCAGTATTCTCATTAAGACGTCATCTTCTCTTCTGATCTGAAAATGTAAAGAGAATAGAAAAATATAAGATGCGGCAAAAATCCTGACAATTATAACCAGCAAGAGTATGTAGCTGTCAGATGCTTTTTTTCATTCACTAAACTTACTGTTGCGTCTAGCCGTGTTGCATCCAGTGAAGTCATGGATCCGATTCTGTCCATGCGTCTCCCGAAACATCCCGAGTATCTCTTCGAGTCGTTCCGGACCGCCTTCAGGTCGCGGGCCGAGAGAAACTCTTTCACGTCAGCCAGACTCACTCTAGGCTCTGCGCTCTGAGGTTGGGTATAGTCCTCCTCTTCAGGCAGAATAGTGTCATCCAAAGACACGTCCGCATCGGTCTGTGCTGGCACATCATCAGAGGCAACTGGTCTCTGTGCAGGGATAGATGCCTCTAGTCGATGAAGAAGAACCTGTTGCGTAGAATAACTCGGGTTAGATAGAGCACATTTGTAGTTACATCCACCCCAAATGACAAACTAATATCATTGCAACTGATTGCTCTTTTCACAACATATGCGGTTGATAGAAGTACAACTGACCTTTAAGATGTCCACGTCTGCACTTGGATAAGATCTCGCTTGGCACTGGATGCCCGCTCAGCAGTTGTAGGTTCACGAATGCAAGAATGCAAGCAATTGGAATGTGGAAAAGCTGGCATTTTCTCTAAGATTGCTATTTTCCTAAAGACCCGGAGAATCTTCTGCAGTTCTGGTGGTCGCAATAGTAGATGTATTGCTTGTGGTGTTGGCTGTATTGCTGTTTTCTCGATGCCTGTGATTTGCGAGGCCCACTGTCTTTTATACTGAAAAGTCTGACAGGCATAGCTATGCGAGGAATGGAAGCCGCATGCCGACACCTCAAAGCGATAAGGGGCCCTGTCGGAAATGCGTCCTTATAAAGCTTTGTCTTCAGAGATAAGGCGCATACCTATGACATCGTCACCCTGTACTCCCCACTGCCGCTATTACCGGTAGTCCTCTGACATGATGTGCGTTACGTGGCTGGCGCCGCTTCTTTTGGATCAAGGGAGGTTTAGGCCCCACTAAGAAGGCAATAACATTTCACGCACAATATCTGTAGTGTACTCTGGGGGAGTTTATTTTTCACATGATCATAACTGCATTAATCATAGACCTCTGTAGCTTATGCGTAAATGGATGTGCAGACAATGCTAGGCAAAGAAAAAAAGTGTAAAAAATTCGTGTTGGAATTCACTCCGTACGTGTAAAGTGATGTGGTTTCCCGGTAGGGTCGATAAGGGACCTAAGAATAACTATGCCGAACTCTGTGAAAAGGGAATCACTTGGCAGTGAGGTTCATTTTTTTTGGCCCAGTGCCTGGATGAAGAATTCCGTGGGCGGGCCCTTCTTGGACAGAGATAACATAATTCGTGTATTGCCTCGGTGTTGATTCGTATAGCTTCAAGAAGCTGGAGGGGAGATTGCACGTAGTTGATGCAACTATGTCTTTGGTTGGTTAGACAAATATCCCCGACACGAGCACTTCCAGTGAGGCTGTAATGAAGTTGACATCAGTTATACAAATGAAATATCTATTGGACTAGCGGCATAGCTGTCAGATTGCACATTGTCATGTCGCCTTACATATCCAAATGTGATAACTCAATACATTGTGCAGAGAACTCCGCCTTAGCTGCGCAGATTCAGGGTCGGAGTCAGTCATTGAAGATTCCATTCTCCCTGTTTAAGTACTTGACGGGTTTTTTTTTTACCCTAAACGTAATTAATGGTATTTAAAGATGATTATCAATTAAAACAAAATTAAAAAAAGAATGAAAACAAATCACTTGTCCATAGTGGGTTTAATGGACAGTTTTTTTATTTGTCCTCTCTCTCTTTTTTTTCTGTCTGTCGTTGGGGGGGGTAGGTGTAGTGTCTTATGGTCAGGGAATCAGTGATGTCATTTTTCATATCAAATACAAACAACAGTAATAAAACCTCTCCAACAGTCTTTCAACATGATTTATTACTTCTTTTTTTAGCAGCTTAGGTATACACACATAGCCTTAATAAAACAGGGAACACAGCTGGAAAATGCAATTATATGAAGCATATTTGTCTAAAATGATTAACAGAGAAAACACATTTTTTTAACAGCCTTTACAATCATTAATTTAACTGAAAGAGCCAGGGCATCCACTTTATAGACTTTGTATGATGTAAACATGTCCAGAAACTAACGGGGGAAAGATGGAATCATATATGGACTCTTGGAGAAATGTCTAATGGAAGGAGGAGGACAGGGGATCCAGAGGAAAATGTCCAGAGAGACAAAATAACCCGAAATCCGTTTCTGAATGTCTGTTTCATGTACCCTGGAACACAAACATTAAGATTATATTATCAGTGGAGACATTTAACAGCATCATTACGCATGTCTCTTCCATATCTGCCGATACGTGTCAATGTATTAAGGGGGCCTTTGGCCTTGATGTGCTGTGCTCACAATTAGGGTATAATTAGCCTTTTTTGCGCTGATGTGTATAGCATAGCCCTCTATAGCTACTAGCCCACAATTTAGCAGTGCAAGCGCCATGCACAACGGTGTCATTACGCACGCATCAACTACGCATTTATGAATTGAATTCTTACTCAGCATGAGGCTAATACTCAGAACACCGGTGTGGGAGGATTCGGAAGTTTGGCTGGTGACTTTAGGCGCGGAAATAGGGCATTTGCCCCCCTCTGATGGTGTTACATCCAGGACCACTCCATGTGCCAATTCTTTCCAGGTGGTTGCCAAAGCAGGTGCCGCGCCTGGCCGTTCTGGAGAGTTCTCTCAGCCTAGACAGCGCGGGCGCCATCAGTGGCTAATCTATTGGGCGGGTCCATAACCAGTGTGTCCTCTTCTGTCTGTAAGGTTTCTGGTCGCGTTTTCCTCTAAATCATCGGTACTGACATCAAGTCGTTGATGAACACCTATTTTCTCGCTGCCCGATAGCTGGTCTTGCAGCAGTTATATTAGGCGCATATTAATACTTAATCTTTAAAATGTGACATATACCTCACTTAAAACTGAATATTATCGTCTTGTAATAATTATAGATAATTTAGTTTCCCTGGGAACTCTTTTAAGCCCCCCGCTTTTTTCATTATATGTGATCTGCATTGTGGGTTGAGAAAACCCTCTGCCTCTCATTTTAAGAGTATGGATTGTGTCTCTCCTAGCCACGGACTGGCTCTCATCCAGATCTGTGCCACAATCAGGCATCCAACAGAGATGAGAGCCTTGGTCATTGCGTTAATCGTCAGCACTAGGCTGCACACAGCGTGTGAGGTGCGAGTCTGCTCGGTCGGTGGGGCTCGTAATGAGCGTGAGTGCTTATGATTATGATTTTATACGGTTCGCTCTGGCCTCATCTTTTACTCTGCTGGTGGTGTAAGAGTTTAGCTTGGCATGTCATCGAAGGCTGGAAGTCGGGGCTCGTGAAGAACGTCTTTTTAGGAGTACTGAACATATGATTGGGCCCTGTTGAACTAGGAGACGACACAGACTATTTGAGCCGTGTGATTAGATGAACATTTGATCATTTGAGTCGCTGCTCTGGTTTCATATAAAGATCTATGGGCGTGACGGTGTTAGTGAATTATGTGAGGGCGTTCAATGGCTGTTCGCCTGTCCTCGACCCCATCACCCTGTATCGGAAACATGCAGCACAAATCATTTAATAAAATAGCCATTCGGAAGTGGTTACCGAATTTTCATTTCATGTAAATTATACATCTCCGTATGATGTGAGGACGCACATTCATAGTCAAGGTCTAATCTGATTGGGTTATCTCAGAACCGTGTCTTTCCATGGCTGTAAAATAACACAACAAAATTAAGTAGAAGCGATTTTATTATGCAAAATATTTATTTGACTGCGTTACAGTCAGTTCCAGGTCTGCAAGTTTCAGCAATGAAATAAATAGATAAATACATACAACGTTGAAAACATCAGTCAATGCCATTACAAAATTTGTACATCTCTAATCCCATTCCTTATACATATATTATCTGAACAAAACAACAACTGAAATGAAATACTCTGAACAAAACTCCATTGTAAACGCGCGTCCAATGTTTCACTCAGTCACTTAATCCTTCTGCCCGAAGACTTCAAGTAAGGGGTGTGTACGCCCAAATCCTTGTCATCAAAACCTACAACAATGAAACAAGACACCGTTATTGTCACCAACACGTCCTTTATTGTCCACACAAAGTCCACTTGAAATAAAGGACTTGAATATGAAATGTTTCCTATATTTCTGGACAGAATCGCAATAAAAGTATTGGTTGAATGGAATAGAATGCCTTCATACTACCGATGTTATTTCTTAAATTCGAACGTACTCTGACATATCTTTTCAAGTGGTTTCAGTTGTCACGACTTCTTAACTAACGTACCTTTTGGTTTAGCAACCCAACCCGCTAAAAGAGCCTATTCTCTCCAGACGCACGCCGAAGCAGCTGCGCAGTCCGCCCTTCTTGAATCGGCTCCAGGAGCGCTTGGACGTGGACAGGATGTCGCCAAGGAAGCGCGCTAGCGCGTACTCCTTTCCAGACAGCGCGGGATTTCCCTCCTCATTCTCCCAGGGATGCTCCGCTGCCCCTGCGCCGTAATCGTTCTTCTCTGGGCTCAAGTCTTTTCCATCCACCTCGGACTCATTCAAGCCGAAGTACGGTCCCACCGCCTCGTCCTCCAGAAGCTGTTTAAGATTCTACAAAAGAAAAGATACATGGAAAGAAATAGTCAAACAATTAACAGCGCCTTTCAAACAAACCCCAACGGTCTGAGAACTTCACCAAAACTGTTCAAATTAAACATTCCTTACTCTAATTTAAAGGCACGACAAAGTATTTGCAACCCATAATCCTATACACTAAACGCACAAATCGCACGAGAGGGATAGCCGTCCTTTAACTCACCTGTAAACTAGATATCGGTTTGGCCCCAGCAATATTCAACATCAGAAGTGAAGACAGGCAGAGAAGAGAGAGGTTTGCAATCATGTTGATGTTGTTTGGTCGCGATCGTGTCGTGCGCAATTAGGCGTCTGGTGCGCTTTTCCAAAAACCCTGTCGCCAGGTGCGCCCTTTTATACGCCCGGGTTTCGTCATCAAGGCTCGAGAAAATGATTAACTCCATGACTGAGGAGGGGAGAGAGCAACTCAGAAACATTACGCCTCCTTTGACCGAGGAGCCCACCTCAATTGACCAGGTACTAAAACGGTGACGTGAAGGGGCTTCTCTACCCAATTGCGCTAAGTGCCGCGAATCAAGTGCAACTGCCACTCCAAAGAAAATGTCTCGTGACCGCTGGTGCATCACTACAGTGGCAAGCCGATGAGGAGACAAAAAAGAATAATCCAACGCAAACCCATCCGAGGCTGTTTCAGCTAGTTAAATGTGGTGTCCATGTTGCGCATCTCACGCATCTATTTTTCTTAGGTTTACATTCAGTGACGTCTACCCAAGCAATCTTTAACTAACTTCTACATCACCAGGCTCAAGTGATCATGAACTTCACCCTCTGTGTTTGGATGTTACTGATATTCTATAAATGAATAATAAATGTGTCCTTTGACTCATGTTGGACGGATACGCATCAACGTTACCCAATGCCACAGGACCAAATCACACGGAATCCGCAATATTTAGCAAGTCATCCTGTGACTCACACTCAGTAGATGTGAGCACCCGACTGTGATGCTCAAGATAATAATAATAATAATAATAATAATAATGACTGTGTTTGTATAGCACCTTTCATACCAAACAGTGCAGCTCAAAGTGCTTAAAAGCAAAGAAATTACGTGCACAAAGAAATGACATCCAAACTGATTCACAAGATGATATTGATTGTGAAGATTAACCTATCCCTGTTAACTATTAATAGCTATAATTACCACATTAAATGTACCCACGACTTCAATGCACCGTAGTTGAGTTTCCCTATTTAGTGTACTTTTTACACGCTTTTAATAGGTTAATAATGCTTTCTGCTATTCACTCTACCTGTGTGTTGGGGTGTGTTCATCAATTCATTTGATCACCATTCTGGCCTGGTAGGTCTGTGGACTATGAAGGGAAAGAAGTATGTGTCTCTGTGTGTGTGTGTATGTGTTTGAGAGAGGGAGAGAGAGACAAAAAAATTTACTTATAGAGAACTAAGAATGATTTGAATTCTGCATGTAAAAGTTAAGGTCATTTGTTTCCATGGAGACCAAAGTACATCATTCAAGATGTGTTGTTTTTTTGCCTGACGATGAGAGCGGCACCCTTGGGCTAAGAAGAAATAGGTTTGATGGGCAGTAAGGTACCCGGCATAGGCAATAGCCTGAGGTTGGGCACTATTTCTAAATACACCTACACCCACCAGTACCACAATTCAGATGAATGTACAGGCCTGTATTTTTGAATGCACAGGCCTGACGTCATTTCCATAAAGGCACCTCTGTCTGTTGTCTGTGAAAGGCAACAAGGGCGAAGAAAGGACACACATTATGCCTTTAGCTCAAGGAACTCATTCAAATTCAGTTCAGTGGAACTTCAGATTCACTCTTGACTTGGGCTTATATGTACAGGTAGCCTATAGGTAGACCACAGTGTTTTTGGCATTGAAATGGGCCTACTTAATGATACCTATAACTCTGTTCTATGTTGTATATAATGAGTCATTATGTGACTGTATCTGCGGCTAGCGGTACAGTTTGGTTAATGTGAATTAGCAAATCTCCCTCCTTTGCCAACGAACCCTACCAAAGTTGTCGGACTTGAAGATCGCTGACCCACAGATGTTCTTTTACCTCGAGTCTCCTTGCTGTTTGCCGCTCTTTCCCCACTGTTCTGCTTCGTTATCATCCATATTTCAGCCGAATGGCACAGGTACACACACAAGCAGGTACACATATACACACGCAGCAGGTACACACACACACACACACACACACATACACAGCACACACAGTTCACTGCGCAAGTGTTCAGGGGGCTTAAGTGCTAATTGAGACGGTAATGAGAACCCATCAGGTCTCAGAGTGTACGTCGTTTATCTCTGTGACGTTCTGGGATGTGGGAAATGTCAGCCGTCTCCTGAGTGTGAGATGTTTTCATTGGGAGGTCGAAGCCTTTTGTGTTTATTGCTATAAGTACGTCATCGCGTAAATATGAGACGCTGAAGGAATTCCTTGCTTAGCGATATTCTCTTATCGTCTATTTTTAGATATACGCTGATAAATTACGAACGGAAAAACAGGGAAAGGAAGACAAAAGGAAAGAGCCTATTGTATCAGTCCCTTTGTGATAGCCATGTTTTTCTCTTAAATGTTCCCGTAATGACTTCAGATCATTTTCAGTAAAAGAACATCCAGATGGTTTCATAACAACTCCGTTAATAGCCTGACCATAGGCGCCAAGAGGCTGCTGAAAGGCCAATTAATCAGTTGATTTCTCCCCGCCTCCGTCCTGCGTTCCAAATTTGTGACAAGGACGCTAATCGCTCTTCATGCCCCTCTCCGTCGGCCCCTCGCTGGGTGGAGTGCCCGGGGGTGCGTCAAGGTTGGGGGTGAGGGGCGGCCGGGCAGGCAGGCGGAGCACATCCTGGAGATCCATGCTGAGAGATACACGATCTTTTAGAGATACATGCCCTCCTGGTATTTGGAGGTGTGTGCGTGTGTGTGTGTGCAAAGAGTGGCAGCTGGCGAATCATATGCGCTTGCAAAATACAAGAACGTGTTTATACCTTTATATGCCTATCCTGCTGTAATATTATTCGATTACGTTCATATAGTTTTTTGTCCCATATGCCCCGAGAATGCGTTCATTGGTGATAGTCATTCATTCAATGGGACGCATTTATTTAAAACGATTTACGCAGAATACATTTAATCTGTTCGTGTTTCGACTGGGAAATGACCTATGACCTTGGTGTTATTGTCATCTTCTCTAGGAGTGAACTGCAGAAACACAGAAATGAAAGGGTGGAAACCACATGGTTATTCCCACCACTCTAAGGAAGGAGCTCAGATTGAAAGTGAAAGGAACAGTCTGGTCTGGTAAATTGGTTTGGTAAACAGATATAAAACAATACATTTTATGAGATGATCATGTTGATCGTTTAATGAGGGATGTTGTTAATGCTGCAGATAAGAATGGGATATTCGGTGATGACAATGACGACGATGATGATGATGATGACGATGATGATGATAGAGAAGCATGATGAGGTGTTGGTGAAAGCACTCTTTCCATTGGAGGAGGAAGCAGTTGCGCACTCAGCCTCTCCTTCGGTGAGACACATCCGTGTCAGCAGAGGGATCTCTCATCCGAGACGCGTCATTCAGTCCTGCACTTCTACGTGACCCACCTGTCTGCACAACCTCTACCTCCGAGAGACTGGCATTTTCTTCATCATCAGCACCTCGCGTCTGCAAAGAGCTGGAGAGGTCAGCACAGAGCTGAAAGGTCAACACAGGCCTTTAAGAAGAGCGAGAGAGAATACGTCACAGACGATACAAAAAATCAACTCCATTCAGACCAACCCTGCCTTCCCACCCCTTTGGTAAATGATTACAGGGTGATGCTAAAAATGACTGAGCGAGAACGTCTCCGTGCATGCCTATGCATACGCCACGTCTGTGTTTTAATCATTAGCTCAGCGTGGGCTATTTTCAGCCAGCACAAACACTGGTCGCAGGCTTCTCCACTTAACCTGAACACGGCCTATCCAACGCACCTTTGCGGCGGACCAATGATTAATAAAGTGAATGGAGACCTTGAGATGAAGGAAACCGTGGCATGGGGCTCGAGGATAGGATTGGTAGCTGGGATGTATAAAGGTCAGGTTAGTCACACTGTGGTTTCATTATAGCTTGGCATTCTCTGGTGATGTCTTGGCCAGAGGTGTGAAATTGGGAGAGGCTGACTTTTCCCATGAAAGTCAAGGACAACAAACAGCCCCATTTCACTTTTTATATGACATGCTCTCTCTCTCCAGATGAGAGAAACACAAAGAAGTTGTGGGAGGAGGCTGACGGAGAGCACGTTTCCATAGGAGCCACATCACTTCCTGGAGGAAGTTGAGGAATTCAGTGGCTGACATGCCTGGTATCAGTGACAGATTGCGGCTAGACAGTGTTAACAGGGATGATCCAGAGACTCGCAGGGAGTAGATAAAATGACATTCTTGAACTCATGCTTCTCACTTTCTCTTCTTATCACCCCCCCACCACACACACACACACACACACACACACACACACACACACACTCTTTTTACTTTCTCTTCACTTCACACACACTCAAATTCCCCGAAATTACTCCATTTTCCCAAACGCTTCCCCCCTGAGACCAAGACACAGACACACAGACACACACACACACACACACACACACACACACACACACACACACACACACACACACAAACACATACACACGCACACGGTATCTTACGCACAATTATATCATCTCCACGGTTCGCAGAGGAATCTGGACCAACACATTCCAAGTCACTGACAGGCCCCAGCCGCCATTTTGGTTGTAAGCTCTTTCGTATCACCTTTTCCAGAGATAAGTCTATATTAGACCCGCTGGAGACTCCTGCATTATATTTAGCTGTAAGCATTGCTATGATTAGCCATGATGCCTCAAACGTTACAAGAGTCCCCCTTGACATTGCTGTCACGGCACTGTCATGTGGTGGTGCTCCAGCCATCTCTGCTCATTCACAGGTCAGGAGGGCGAATCTAGTTGAGAAATTAAAGAGGTGTTTTCACAAGCGACACTGTGTACACAGAATGTACAGGAAGTTAGTACGAAAGACTTGAACTTGATGTTTGAGCCAAAAGCAGAAAGCTCAACAGGTGAAGTAAAAATGTCAAGACAGATTTATAACAAATGTCAGTGCTTCTGACATAACTTGATGCGCCTCATCACCACAGGTCCTGACATTGATCTGCATGTATTTACAGATGATGTGTTATGATGATGAAAATCTAGACTGACCTTTATTAAACTAGACGTACTGCTTAGCGGTGTGTAACAGGTCTGCAGCAGAAAGTGAGAGAATGAGCAAGAATTAAGTGAAATAACTAGATATTTTTTGTTCTAAAAAAGTGTGTTATCTTAAACGATGATGTTTCTGGCAGCAACAGACTAAAACGTTTGCGGTGTTTCTTATTCTGAGTGAAAATGTAACTAACTATAATTTGGCAACAGATACAACATATTCTTGTGACTTTATAACAGACATATTCTTGTGACTTTATAACAGATATATTCTTGTGCTAAATGTGTGGATGAGTGTGACTTTATAACAGATATATTCTTGTGCCAAATGTGAGGATGAGTGTGACTTCATAAGATATATTCTTGGGTGGAAGCAAAGCTTTCAATTTCAATGACCAGCAATTGAATTTGCAGGTGTTTAACAAGTAACACCATTTTTTTTTTTTTTTTTTTTTTTTACTTGTTAAACACCTGCAAATTCAATTGCTGGTGTTTAACAAGTAAAAAAAATGATATGACGAAAATGGTACTAGCATAGTTTAAATGTCGTACTAGAGCAATTACATAAGTACTTTAAGTTACTAAGTTGACTAATGGCAGGCACTGGTATTTGGAAAAAGTTCTTGAACACTTGAACAGATATCCCCACACTGGCAGGTGGTGTCATTTTCCAAATGAAAACAGAACATTTTATTGTGCATTTCTCAGGATAATCACGACTTGAAAGCACTTCAGATAACAAGAGATTAAATCTTTATATACATTAAATGATCTACATTAAATTACGTGGCTAGCTAACGTTACGTCCGCTGCTTGGTCATTTAACTGTGTTCTACTGTGATGTATTTCAAACTTTTTTGTATGCTCATGCTTGCTGTGATTCACATAATTGACAGCCAATGATTCAGAATCCCCAGGGATTAGTGAGCAGACCTTCATAGGCCTTAGCCGGGTTCTACCTGAGCAGGAGGCGTTAACAAGCCTGAATGCAGGTCGGGTGCAAGGGAAGTAATGGCTCGGATGGAG
>NW_024880073.1:0-37286 GCF_900700415.2 Clupea harengus
ATATATATATCACAATAACAAAAACACATGAATTTGATAGATCCATTTAACAAATAAACCCTGAACACTTGCAATTCTCCTCATACAAACTCATGAACAATGCTGAACCACATGTGCATTTTTGTATTCATTTTCCGTGTAACAGTAATGTCATTATCATGTTTTTGGGCCGGCGGATTCTCCTCAGGATGTGATGTGATGTCTCCTTTGATGTGGGTGGGTGAAGTGTGTGGTCTGATGTCGAGGGCTTCACCTGGCATGTGCATGGCCAGAGGTGGCAAGGCCTGTCTCTGCCAGGGAAGTGTGTGCCCGCAGGATGGGATCAGGCGGCTGTGTGTGTGAGTGTGTGTGTGTGTGTGGAGGGGCTTTGAGGTGCTGATTGACTGGCCTTCTGCCTCTACCTCTGCCAAGATGCACCCTCTTAGAAGGAAGAGGTGTGTGTGTGTGTGTGTGTGTGTGTTTGTGTGTGCATGTACTGTGACCGAGTGTGTGTGTCCATGTGTGTGTGTGTCTGTGTGTCTGTGTGTGTATGTGTGTGTGCATGTACTATGTATGTGTGTGTGTGTGTGTGTGCGTTTGCAATTCTATCCTTGTGGGGTATGCAACCTGTTAGCCCACTCACGCCATGGGGTACAAAATCCTAGTGGGGCACAAAACGCTGTACCCCACTAGTCTAACCACATTTTTGAAGTCATCATAGGTTACTGATATGCCCCTTGAATTATCTCGGTGGACCCCTTTTGGAAGGAAAACCGCCTTCGAGTGTTTAGGACGGTGTGCTAGTTGGAGCGCCCCCCTCAAAATTCGGGCACTTGTTGGTATTGCACTACGTTGTTTCACACACACTTTTCACACACTCATAACCAATAAAAGGTTGCCATTCTGTCACGTGACACACACACGCAACCTCATTGGACCAAATTCAAGGGCAATGGAAGCTGGACTAATTGGATAGATTGGACCACACAGCCATGTGTATAGCACGGATTTGACTCAACAGAGGGTAAGTTTGAACACTGACTCCTTTTTATAGGAACCATTTAGCTGTAACTTCTATGGCAGTTGCATCATCATTAAATTGTTAACTAACGAGTTGGAAAGTTGGATAAGTCACTTAAAAAGAAAAATAACTAGTAGCTAATTGCTAAGTAGCTAGTAGCTTGTAGCTAGTAGTTAGTAGCTAGTAGCTAAGTAGCATATATAGTTGGCTACTGAACATGGGTAATTAGCTATCTGGCTAAGTTAGCTACAAGAAAACGTGGTAGGTCTGTAGATAACGTGTTAGATAATTCCTTAATAGCTAGCCAGCCAGCTTAGTAGGTGTTCAGCAGGTGTTTTTCTACATACACCAGGAAAGATTCTCAACTATAGCCATAATTCTCTTTTTCTTTTCTTTGCTTTAAATTTTTTTTAAACTTTTGGTCATAGTTTTGACAGCTTATCAGTGGTTAAAACACGTTTTAGACTATAGATATTACAAGAGAAAATATGTTAGTCTATATTTTGTGTATGTTAGCTTATGTATTAATCACTGATTTCATTTATGTGGACTGCCCAGTGTTCCGAAAGCCTGATATTCGAAATCTCAATATTCCGAAAAATAGTCCGAAATATCTTTACAACCCTCTGTTCCGAAATGCCATTGTTCCGACCAGTGGTGCCGGATTCATGTTTGTGGTGGGGTGGCGAAAAGTGCGTGCTCAAGGTGAAGAATGCAAGAGGCCAGCTCACTGGCGTGTTTGCTGCAGTCCGTGGGAGGAATTTTATATTTTATATACAGGGATGCTGGAGTTAAATGACTGTTTAATGATATACCAAAATGTAGGCCTATGCATGCGCGGTGTTTGGGGTGGTGGGGAGGAGAAATCATTTAGAAATATTTTGAGTGGCACAAAACACACACAGCATTTAGTTTGCGCAGCGGAGCGGAGACGCTCACCGGGCTATCATCACGCATATAACTTTTCCTAGGCAATATTTGTTAACCTAACCTACTCTGGTTTTAAATATAGGGTACCACTTAGCGAAGGAAATCACCGGCAGATTGTCGCAGGACTTTACGCAGATATTGTACTGACCACGCATACATGCGCAATGCACATTATAGGCCTGATTTGGATAGTGTTGTGTGTGTCCTGCTGGTAACAAGAGGTAGGCTAATCAGCGAATGTTGCAGTTGTTTCACCAACTATATTAGGAGACGGGCAAACACCTGTCTCTGTGCTTAAGCTGCGGTTTTCTTTTTTTTTGCACCCCCTGGCACAAATCTCAAACTCCGCCCATGGGCCTGTGTGTTTACGTTGGCCAAATTAATAAAGACTATACGATCAAACAAACACATGTAATGTGGTCAGATACCACATTACCGCCATTTGAGCGCCTAACTAATAGTGGACAATGCAATCATTCGGGATGTCAGTGGGCCGCACAAGGCCAAACTTAACAAGATACTGTTTAAGTGGCACAATTAAGGCCGAAATTGTAAGATAGGCCTAGCCTACTCTATGGCCCCATCTTCAAATAATTGTTAAATGTCAGACTGAAAGTTCAATGAAGTGAGGCTCCTTCTCGTAAATTGGAGGCGGCAGGCTACTGATTAATGCGCACGCACACGCACCTAACAGCACGGACTCATGGAAAAATGTTGAGGGATCACTGTGCAGGTCTTATACCCGAAGAACACATACTCTCCATGGAAGATTAATGCAACAATATTTCACCATTAATTGGCAAGAGCCTCATGCAACTGTAGACCAATTCATGGACATGAAATTAAGAGATAGCTTTAGGAGTGCGGGATTCCTTTTATTATTATTATTATTAACCTAGGCTATTTAAAATGATGCCGTTTTTTTGCTCTGAAAATTGGCTATCATAAAATATTTTTTTATCTTCGCGATGCAAATGCCATGTTTGTATAATAATATTCTGAATTAAAGTTCACGGTTGTGAAATAAATGCATGTATATGTTTATGATTGTGTAATCAATTCATTGGGATGTGCATGTGGGCTATAGTGGTTCACGTTGATGTGCTCACAATTTCGGAAAAGCAGGCTGTCCAACTAATGAGTTTTGTGTTGTCGCGGTATAGGGCTACCATAACTATTATCGGAACACCGAGTTTTCGGAATACTGGGCTTTCGGAACATTGACATGGCACCTGAATTTCTACCATTTCATTTTAAGAATATATTGCATTAGACGCTATGTGTATGCATCGGTATCATCATTTTTATTATGTTAAACAGAATGTAAGCATACATTGTTGAGATTGCTCTTGTTTCATTTTAAATTTTACCGAATGCGCAGTGAAGAACTACAGTACCCACAATCCTTTGTGGAAACCTTCATGCTTAACCCTCCTATTACCTTCAGATTTACTAACATATGTTATCCTTGGGGTCAATTTGACCCCAGCAATTTAAACCTCCTCTATTTAATGTATTTTGATTTGTTTATGTTCAGTTAGGAGAAAATGCGTCGCAGCAAAAGGCATCACAGAGATCCTGTTCAAGAAGCTATACACTATATATCCCTGTCAGCTGACAGGCCAGAACTCACCGCCAGATATATAAACTCTCTGAAAGGTAAGTGACTTATCCAGTTACACAGGAGATTCCATATTTACGAAACCTTTTTTCTATATTTGTTGGATAACTATCTGTATATGCTAAATGATTTAACATGTTTGTAAAATGCTGGGTTGAGTTTCATAGTGTTGAGATTTGAGCACACTGCATGCTCAAGCTGATGTGTAGCTGAGTGAGAGCATTTTGACCTGTAGTTGCCACACCAGAAAGGCTTACACAACTCTCCAATATTTTGTGAATTTAAAACTGGATCAGTCGTCTGCTTCTCTGGTAGTGTACAGCATACAGATTTCTATCTTTTGGCCTCTACCCTCTCTTCCTTAATTTTTATAATTTATTAGCCACATGTCCCAATTATAATACAAGCTACACCATGTTTAGGAATGTTTTGCTTAGGACTACAACCTATGTGCTATGGAACTTTTAAATATGGGCAAAATATGCAGTGGGTTGTGTTTTGCTTGCATTTCATGTGAGGAGAACTATGAATTGCACTTGCTGAAGGGCAAAAAAGGGTTTCAATTAGTAAAGTTTATGTGGATACCAATTGAAAGTGACCAGGCTCTCAGTCAGTATACATACGCCTGTGTGTGCAGTGTGTCCAAGAATTTAAAAGTGAAATTAACCTATTTTTATCTAAACTAGGTCGAGGAGTGTTTAGCCACAGTTTCTTTGAAAAAGGAGACTTTTTAGTAGAATACAGAGGAGAGATCATTTCATTTGAAGAATGTCAAAGACGCAGAAGAATCTACCATGATGCGCTTCAAGTGTACTTTTTTGAATACAAGGTCAATGGGAACAAGCACTGGTAGGTGTTTTGAAGTTTAAGTGTTGTAATGTCAATCCACAGATCAGTCAATGGTCACTTTTCACAGACATGTCGTAGAGGGCATAGCTGATGCTGTAAATTGCTTACTTAGGCCCCACCCTGGTTTAGATTTATATTCTAGGACACATCAAAGATCCCGATGATGAATTTTATTCTAAGTCTAATGCTAATGGATGATTTTTCTGATATTCTAAGCGGCTTTGGATAAAAGAGACGGATAAACACACAGACATAAGGCTAACAGTTCCATGTCTTGTCTTTAGTATTGATGCTGCAAAGGATGACCTCTCTCTTGGCCGACTAGTTAATGATGACCACATCAATCCGAATAGCCAGATGAAACGTATCACCGTCAAAGGCAAACCCCACCTGTGCTTATTTGCCATACGGCAGATACAGCCAGGAGAGGAAATAACATACAACTATGGGGATATGGACTGGCCATGGAGAACAAAGGTGAGATTACTTCCTATGGTAAAGGATCATAAGAATCAGTGGTAGTAAGTTTAAAATGTAATTTTTCTGTTCAGTGGGCTTAATAGTTAGCTGCTAGCAGTATACCTATTAAGGCAGAAAGACGTAGGAACTGTATAGCCAATATGCACACTTTAATATTTATTTATTTATCGCCAGTCATATTGTCATCACAATATACATTGCACATTGCAGAGTTTCCTCTTATAGTGCAAGCCTAGTGTGAGACTGACATCTCACAACTTTCTCATGGGTCCCCACATATTACATTGAACAAACTCAAGTGAGGTTGTTACCTTTTGTAGTGGTGTTAGATAGGAACAGAGTTTGGGTCACATATAGAGAGGTATTCATGTTCACATGTCTGCAACAGTACGTCATTATTTTAACTGTGGCGACATACATGTCCACTCCAACACTATGTATTTCTGTTCTTGTTCAGAGTGATGTGATTGCTGTGCAGGTCTCCAGCAAGGCAGATGGCACCAGTGCAATGACTCAAGCACATCCTGCTGAGGTTGATTTGCCTAAAGCCGATCTACAGGTAACGCACTCAGTTTATTTGGGGTATTTTCTACGATGGACAAAATGACAGTTTGGAGTTTTGTCTTAAAAGGCTGCCAGTACAAATACAGTTAAGGTATATTCCTCAATATTATAGAACACTTCACCTCTGATTTACTTATGGTGTAACTTGTATTTAGTTTGTAATCCCAGCTAGAGGGTTGAAATGAGCAGAAGATGGAGAGTCTGTTCTCTGTTGAGACGTTTGAGTTAACTTGTTCATCTATTTCTGAAAGTGATTTTGTAACTGATGTTGTATTATGGACCCCACAAGGCTGACCAAATTGCTGTGTGAGATTTGACTTTTGACAACTCCTCCAAGGTCCCCCACGTATAACACTAACCAAACTCAAGTGTGTTTTTTACAGTTTGTAGTGACTGCAGATAGTAACTGAGTTTGATTACATATCATGTGTGATTTTTTTTTTACTATGAACTTAGTAACTTAACTTAAGGTGTATTTTTTCATGAGTTTTATGGCACTCAGACACTTGACCTTAGCCTTGTTATGGTATAATTTGTAATAAAGTAATAACCCCAGCTAGGTAGTTTAAATGAGCAGAGAATGGAGATCCTCAAACTGTTTAGAAGTTTCAGTTAATTTGCTCATCTCTCCCCGAAAGTGAGGATTTGCGACTGATGTTTTGATATGTACCCCATGAGGTGGGCCAGATAGATGTGTGATATTCGACTTTTGACAAGTCTTCCACGGTTCCCCACATGTAACATTGACGAAACTCAAGTGTGTTTTTTACAGTTTGTAGTGACTGCAGATAGTAACTGAGTTGGATTACATATTATAAGGTGCTCACCTCTTACCGTTGATATGGACCATTGTATTTGTCTCTATTTTTACGTCTGTAACAGTAGGTCTGTGGTTACATTTTAAGTATGTACATGTTCACTCCCACACTGAATGTATGTCTGTTCTTGTTCAGAGTGATGTGATTGCTGTGCAGGCCTCAATCAGTGGAGATGACACCACCAGCATGAATACAGCCCATCCTGCTTTGGTTGAAACCCCAAAAACAGATCTGCTGGTAACTTTTTAAATATTCTTTGTGCATTCTGTATTGTAAACTTAATTTGGCTGTTTTATCCACAAATACTGACACTAGGAATCCAGTTAAGGTGTATTTTTTCACGAGTTTTATGGCACTCAGGCACTTGACCTTAGCCTTGTTATGGTATAATTTGTAATAAAGTAATAACCCCAGCTAGGTAGTTTAAATGAGCAGAGAATGGAGATCCTCAAACTGTTGAGAAGTTTCAGTTAAGTTGCTCATCTCTCCCCGAAAGTGAGGATTTGCGACTGATGTTTTGATATGTACCCCATGAGGTGGGCCAGATAGATGTGTGATATTCGACTTTTGACAAGTCTTCCACGGTTCCCCACATGTAACATTGACGAAACTCAAGTGTGTTTTTTACAGTTTGTAGTGACTGCAGATAGTAACTGAGTTGGATTACATATTATAAGGTGCTCACCTCTTACCGTTGATATGGACCATTGTATTTGTCTCTATTTTTACGTCTGTAACAGTAGGTCTGTGGTTACATTTTAAGTATGTACATGTTCACTCCCACACTGAATGTATGTCTGTTCTTGTTCAGAGTGATGTGATTGCTGTGCAGGCCTCAATCAGTGGAGATGACACCACCAGCATGAATACAGCCCATCCTGCTTTGGTTGAAACCCCAAAAACAGATCTGCTGGTAACTTTTTAAATATTCTTTGTGCATTCTGTATTGTAAACTTAATTTGGCTGTTTTATCCACAAATACTGACACTAGGAATCCAGTTAAGGTGTATTTTTTCATGAGTTTTATGGCACTCAGGCACTTGACCTTAGCCTTGTTATGGTATAATTTGTAATAAAGTAATAACCCCAGCTAGGTAGTTTAAATGAGCAGAGAATGGAGATCCTCAAACTGTTGAGAAGTTTCAGTTAAGTTGCTCATCTCTCCCCGAAAGTGAGGATTTGCGACTGATGTTTTGATATGTACCCCATGAGGTGGGCCAGATAGATGTGTGATATTCGACTTTTGACAAGTCTTCCACGGTTCCCCACATGTAACATTGACGAAACTCAAGTGTGTTTTTTACAGTTTGTAGTGACTGCAGATAGTAACTGAGTTGGATTACATATTATAAGGTGCTCACCTCTTACCGTTGATATGGACCATTGTATTTGTCTCTATTTTTACGTCTGTAACAGTAGGTCTGTGGTTACATTTTAAGTATGTACATGTTCACTCCCACACTGAATGTATGTCTGTTCTTGTTCAGAGTGATGTGATTGCTGTGCAGGCCTCAATCAGTGGAGATGACACCACCAGCATGAATACAGCCCATCCTGCTTTGGTTGAAACCCCAAAAACAGATCTGCTGGTAACTTTTTAAATATTCTTTGTGCATTCTGTATTGTAAACTTAATTTGGCTGTTTTATCCACAAATACTGACACTAGGAATCCAGTTAAGGTGTATTTTTTCATGAGTTTTATGGCACTCAGGCACTTGACCTTAGCCTTGTTATGGTATAATTTGTAATAAAGTAATAACCCCAGCTAGGTAGTTTAAATGAGCAGAGAATGGAGATCCTCAAACTGTTGAGAAGTTTCAGTTAAGTTGCTCATCTCTCCCCGAAAGTGAGGATTTGCGACTGATGTTTTGATATGTACCCCATGAGGTGGGCCAGATAGATGTGTGATATTCGACTTTTGACAAGTCTTCCACGGTTCCCCACATGTAACATTGACGAAACTCAAGTGTGTTTTTTACAGTTTGTAGTGACTGCAGATAGTAACTGAGTTGGATTACATATTATAAGGTGCTCACCTCTTACCGTTGATATGGACCATTGTATTTGTCTCTATTTTTACGTCTGTAACAGTAGGTCTGTGGTTACATTTTAAGTATGTACATGTTCACTCCCACACTGAATGTATGTCTGTTCTTGTTCAGAGTGATGTGATTGCTGTGCAGGCCTCAATCAGTGGAGATGACACCACCAGCATGAATACAGCCCATCCTGCTTTGGTTGAAACCCCAAAAACAGATCTGCTGGTAACTTTTTAAATATTCTTTGTGCATTCTGTATTGTAAACTTAATTTGGCTGTTTTATCCACAAATACTGACACTAGGAATCCAGTTAAGGTGTATTTTTTCACGAGTTTTATGGCACTCAGGCACTTGACCTTAGCCTTGTTATGGTATAATTTGTAATAAAGTAATAACCCCAGCTAGGTAGTTTAAATGAGCAGAGAATGGAGATCCTCAAACTGTTGAGAAGTTTCAGTTAAGTTGCTCATCTCTCCCCGAAAGTGAGGATTTGCGACTGATGTTTTGATATGTACCCCATGAGGTGGGCCAGATAGATGTGTGATATTCGACTTTTGACAAGTCTTCCACGGTTCCCCACATGTAACATTGACGAAACTCAAGTGTGTTTTTTACAGTTTGTAGTGACTGCAGATAGTAACTGAGTTGGATTACATATTATAAGGTGCTCACCTCTTACCGTTGATATGGACCATTGTATTTGTCTCTATTTTTACGTCTGTAACAGTAGGTCTGTGGTTACATTTTAAGTATGTACATGTTCACTCCCACACTGAATGTATGTCTGTTCTTGTTCAGAGTGATGTGATTGCTGTGCAGGCCTCAATCAGTGGAGATGACACCACCAGCATGAATACAGCCCATCCTGCTTTGGTTGAAACCCCAAAAACAGATCTGCTGGTAACTTTTTAAATATTCTTTGTGCATTCTGTATTGTAAACTTAATTTGGCTGTTTTATCCACAAATACTGACACTAGGAATCCAGTTAAGGTGTATTTTTTCACGAGTTTTATGGCACTCAGGCACTTGACCTTAGCCTTGTTATGGTATAATTTGTAATAAAGTAATAACCCCAGCTAGGTAGTTTAAATGAGCAGAGAATGGAGATCCTCAAACTGTTGAGAAGTTTCAGTTAAGTTGCTCATCTCTCCCCGAAAGTGAGGATTTGCGACTGATGTTTTGATATGTACCCCATGAGGTGGGCCAGATAGATGTGTGATATTCGACTTTTGACAAGTCTTCCACGGTTCCCCACATGTAACATTGACGAAACTCAAGTGTGTTTTTTACAGTTTGTAGTGACTGCAGATAGTAACTGAGTTGGATTACATATTATAAGGTGCTCACCTCTTACCGTTGATATGGACCATTGTATTTGTCTCTATTTTTACGTCTGTAACAGTAGGTCTGTGGTTACATTTTAAGTATGTACATGTTCACTCCCACACTGAATGTATGTCTGTTCTTGTTCAGAGTGATGTGATTGCTGTGCAGGCCTCAATCAGTGGAGATGACACCACCAGCATGAATACAGCCCATCCTGCTTTGGTTGAAACCCCAAAAACAGATCTGCTGGTAACTTTTTAAATATTCTTTGTGCATTCTGTATTGTAAACTTAATTTGGCTGTTTTATCCACAAATACTGACACTAGGAATCCAGTTAAGGTGTATTTTTTCATGAGTTTTATGGCACTCAGGCACTTGACCTTAGCCTTGTTATGGTATAATTTGTAATAAAGTAATAACCCCAGCTAGGTAGTTTAAATGAGCAGAGAATGGAGATCCTCAAACTGTTGAGAAGTTTCAGTTAAGTTGCTCATCTCTCCCCGAAAGTGAGGATTTGCGACTGATGTTTTGATATGTACCCCATGAGGTGGGCCAGATAGATGTGTGATATTCGACTTTTGACAAGTCTTCCACGGTTCCCCACATGTAACATTGACGAAACTCAAGTGTGTTTTTTACAGTTTGTAGTGACTGCAGATAGTAACTGAGTTGGATTACATATTATAAGGTGCTCACCTCTTACCGTTGATATGGACCATTGTATTTGTCTCTATTTTTACGTCTGTAACAGTAGGTCTGTGGTTACATTTTAAGTATGTACATGTTCACTCCCACACTGAATGTATGTCTGTTCTTGTTCAGAGTGATGTGATTGCTGTGCAGGCCTCAATCAGTGGAGATGACACCACCAGCATGAATACAGCCCATCCTGCTTTGGTTGAAACCCCAAAAACAGATCTGCTGGTAACTTTTTAAATATTCTTTGTGCATTCTGTATTGTAAACTTAATTTGGCTGTTTTATCCACAAATACTGACACTAGGAATCCAGTTAAGGTGTATTTTTTCACGAGTTTTATGGCACTCAGGCACTTGACCTTAGCCTTGTTATGGTATAATTTGTAATAAAGTAATAACCCCAGCTAGGTAGTTTAAATGAGCAGAGAATGGAGATCCTCAAACTGTTGAGAAGTTTCAGTTAAGTTGCTCATCTCTCCCCGAAAGTGAGGATTTGCGACTGATGTTTTGATATGTACCCCATGAGGTGGGCCAGATAGATGTGTGATATTCGACTTTTGACAAGTCTTCCACGGTTCCCCACATGTAACATTGACGAAACTCAAGTGTGTTTTTTACAGTTTGTAGTGACTGCAGATAGTAACTGAGTTGGATTACATATTATAAGGTGCTCACCTCTTACCGTTGATATGGACCATTGTATTTGTCTCTATTTTTACGTCTGTAACAGTAGGTCTGTGGTTACATTTTAAGTATGTACATGTTCACTCCCACACTGAATGTATGTCTGTTCTTGTTCAGAGTGATGTGATTGCTGTGCAGGCCTCAATCAGTGGAGATGACACCACCAGCATGAATACAGCCCATCCTGCTTTGGTTGAAACCCCAAAAACAGATCTGCTGGTAACTTTTTAAATATTCTTTGTGCATTCTGTATTGTAAACTTAATTTGGCTGTTTTATCCACAAATACTGACACTAGGAATCCAGTTAAGGTGTATTTTTTCATGAGTTTTATGGCACTCAGGCACTTGACCTTAGCCTTGTTATGGTATAATTTGTAATAAAGTAATAACCCCAGCTAGGTAGTTTAAATGAGCAGAGAATGGAGATCCTCAAACTGTTGAGAAGTTTCAGTTAAGTTGCTCATCTCTCCCCGAAAGTGAGGATTTGCGACTGATGTTTTGATATGTACCCCATGAGGTGGGCCAGATAGATGTGTGATATTCGACTTTTGACAAGTCTTCCACGGTTCCCCACATGTAACATTGACGAAACTCAAGTGTGTTTTTTACAGTTTGTAGTGACTGCAGATAGTAACTGAGTTGGATTACATATTATAAGGTGCTCACCTCTTACCGTTGATATGGACCATTGTATTTGTCTCTATTTTTACGTCTGTAACAGTAGGTCTGTGGTTACATTTTAAGTATGTACATGTTCACTCCCACACTGAATGTATGTCTGTTCTTGTTCAGAGTGATGTGATTGCTGTGCAGGCCTCAATCAGTGGAGATGACACCACCAGCATGAATACAGCCCATCCTGCTTTGGTTGAAACCCCAAAAACAGATCTGCTGGTAACTTTTTAAATATTCTTTGTGCATTCTGTATTGTAAACTTAATTTGGCTGTTTTATCCACAAATACTGACACTAGGAATCCAGTTAAGGTGTATTTTTTCATGAGTTTTATGGCACTCAGGCACTTGACCTTAGCCTTGTTATGGTATAATTTGTAATAAAGTAATAACCCCAGCTAGGTAGTTTAAATGAGCAGAGAATGGAGATCCTCAAACTGTTGAGAAGTTTCAGTTAAGTTGCTCATCTCTCCCCGAAAGTGAGGATTTGCGACTGATGTTTTGATATGTACCCCATGAGGTGGGCCAGATAGATGTGTGATATTCGACTTTTGACAAGTCTTCCACGGTTCCCCACATGTAACATTGACGAAACTCAAGTGTGTTTTTTACAGTTTGTAGTGACTGCAGATAGTAACTGAGTTGGATTACATATTATAAGGTGCTCACCTCTTACCGTTGATATGGACCATTGTATTTGTCTCTATTTTTACGTCTGTAACAGTAGGTCTGTGGTTACATTTTAAGTATGTACATGTTCACTCCCACACTGAATGTATGTCTGTTCTTGTTCAGAGTGATGTGATTGCTGTGCAGGCCTCAATCAGTGGAGATGACACCACCAGCATGAATACAGCCCATCCTGCTTTGGTTTGAAACCCCAAAAACAGATCTGCTGGTAACTTTTTAAATATTCTTTGTGCATTCTGTATTGTAAACTTAATTTGGCTGTTTTATCCACAAATACTGACACTAGGAATCCAGTTAAGGTGTATTTTTTCACGAGTTTTATGGCACTCAGGCACTTGACCTTAGCCTTGTTATGGTATAATTTGTAATAAAGTAATAACCCCAGCTAGGTAGTTTAAATGAGCAGAGAATGGAGATCCTCAAACTGTTGAGAAGTTTCAGTTAAGTTGCTCATCTCTCCCCGAAAGTGAGGATTTGCGACTGATGTTTTGATATGTACCCCATGAGGTGGGCCAGATAGATGTGTGATATTCGACTTTTGACAAGTCTTCCACGGTTCCCCACATGTAACATTGACGAAACTCAAGTGTGTTTTTTACAGTTTGTAGTGACTGCAGATAGTAACTGAGTTGGATTACATATTATAAGGTGCTCACCTCTTACCGTTGATATGGACCATTGTATTTGTCTCTATTTTTTACGTCTGTAACAGTAGGTCTGTGGTTACATTTTAAGTATGTACATGTTCACTCCCACACTGAATGTATGTCTGTTCTTGTTCAGAGTGATGTGATTGCTGTGCAGGCCTCAATCAGTGGAGATGACACCACCAGCATGAATACAGCCCATCCTGCTTTGGTTGAAACCCCAAAAACAGATCTGCTGGTAACTTTTTAAATATTCTTTGTGCATTCTGTATTGTAAACTTAATTTGGCTGTTTTATCCACAAATACTGACACTAGGAATCCAGTTAAGGTGTATTTTTTCACGAGTTTTATGGCACTCAGGCACTTGACCTTAGCCTTGTTATGGTATAATTTGTAATAAAGTAATAACCCCAGCTAGGTAGTTTAAATGAGCAGAGAATGGAGATCCTCAAACTGTTGAGAAGTTTCAGTTAAGTTGCTCATCTCTCCCCGAAAGTGAGGATTTGCGACTGATGTTTTGATATGTACCCCATGAGGTGGGCCAGATAGATGTGTGATATTCGACTTTTGACAAGTCTTCCACGGTTCCCCACATGTAACATTGACGAAACTCAAGTGTGTTTTTTACAGTTTGTAGTGACTGCAGATAGTAACTGAGTTGGATTACATATTATAAGGTGCTCACCTCTTACCGTTGATATGGACCATTGTATTTGTCTCTATTTTTACGTCTGTAACAGTAGGTCTGTGGTTACATTTTAAGTATGTACATGTTCACTCCCACACTGAATGTATGTCTGTTCTTGTTCAGAGTGATGTGATTGCTGTGCAGGCCTCAATCAGTGGAGATGACACCACCAGCATGAATACAGCCCACCCTGCTTTGGTTGAATATCCAAATGCAGTTACACTGGTAACTTATTCTGTTCACAAAAGTTGCCATGACAAATCCACTTCAGGTGTATTTGTTCATGAATATGATAGCTGTCTGACACTTAACCTTAGCTTTGTTATGGTAGTAATTTCCAGCCACATTTTTAAATGATTAGAAGACAATGAATCTCAAACTGTTGGGAAGTTTTAATTAAGTTGTACTCTTTCTGAAAGTGACAATTTGTAACTAATGTTGTAATAGTGTCCACGAGGCAAACCTGATGAGTGTGTGAGACCCATTTATCACAACTTTTATATTGGGGCCCATATATAACATTGACAAAACTCAAGTAGGATTGCCACAGTTTGTAAGGTTGTAGCTGTTTGGGTTACTTATGAAGAAGTGTTAGTATTTAACAATCATTATAGACTGGTATATGTGTGTTTACATGTTTGACAGTGGATCTTTTTTGGCTGGCACTACATACATGTTCACTCTAACACTGAATATATTTGTGTTCTTTTCAGATTGATCTGATTATTTTGCAGGTCTCCAGCAACGACGATGACATCAGCACAATTTTTTGCACAACCTGCTGTGGTTGAATTCCCAAGAGCAGATCTTCAGGTAACTGAATCTTGGTATTTTGTGCATTCCTTATCTTAAAATGAATATTGTGTCTACAAAAGTTACCCCTCCAAATCTACCTGAGTTGTATTTGTTCACTTCACCCTATTCTTGTTATGCTTTTATTATTTTTATTAAACTAGTAATCCCAGTGAGAGGATTAGAATGAGCAGAAAATGGAGAGCTTCAAACTGTTCAGAAGTTTGATTTTAGATCTCCATCTTTTTCTCATCATGACTATTTGCAAATTACATTGTAATATGGACCTCATCTGTCCAGATTAGTGTGTGAGATTTGACCTCTGACAACTCTTTCATGGGTCCCCACATATACCTTTGACTAAACACAAGTGTGTGTTTGCAGTTGCAGTTTGCAGTTTGCAGTGACTGTAGATAGTAACAGAGTTGGATTACATGTAGTGAGTTGTTTTCATCTTACCATCAGTATAGACTGGTGTATTTGTCTCTATTTTCATGTCTATAACAGTAGGTCTTTGGCTAAACTGTTGGTACATACAGTACATGTTCACTTCAACTCTGAATGTATTTCTATTCTTGTTCAGAGTGATGTGATTACTGTTCAGACCTCCAACAGTGGAGATGAAACCACTAGCATGAATACAGCCCACCCTGCTTTGGTTGAATTCCCAAAAGCAGATATGCTGGTAATTTAATAATTATACTTTGAGCATTCTGTATTGGAAATGAATGAGACTGTTTTTATACAAAAGCTGACAGTACAAATCCAGTTTAGGTGTATTTGTTCATGAAAAATATAGCACAGACACTTAACCTTAGCGTTGTTATGGTATAATTTCTCTCTGTAGTTGTCATGCCTGAATTTGAAATCTGATATTGTCATGCACTTCATTAGATCTATTTGGCAACTGATTCCCCAGGTTGAGGACACTTGTTGTTTTAAATTGGTGGACTACACAAGCTCCGAAGAAGAAACCAGTGACCTGGAAAATGCGAGCTGCTCTAGCCAAGTCTTGACATACAAAACCCATAACAAGGTAATGTGTGTTCTTTCATGTTCACGATTTACAATAGTGGGCACTACATTAAGGTAATATAATTTATTTCATGTGAACATGGAAGTTTCTTGTGATATCTGGCAGATTGAGCAAGTTGTTTTAGTTGCACTATCTCTATTCTATAATCTGTAACTTGTCACAATTCAGAAGTTGGTTCGGAACTTCCTACAGCGACCAAACTTCTCACTGTCACATTGACCTACTCAAACCCTATAACCTAGCCAATCCAATATTTTTTATCTTGGTCACGCCAGTTTTACAGCAACATACGACAGAATATATTTCAATGACACTTATAAGGTCTTGTCCACACAAACACAGTAATTTTGTAAAACAGCATTGTAAAATGAAAATTATCTCCATCCAGACAAGCGGTTTAGCTTTTTAAATGATCTTTGGCTGCGTTAACACTGCAGGTCTTAATGCCCAGTTCCTATTTTTTTGCGTAAGTCCGATTTTTTGGACCGTACGTTTGCGTTTACTTTCAAAAGAAACCCTTATCCGATACATGTGTTTATACTTGCCTATCATCTGAAGCGACCCGCATGCGTAAAAGAGAGTTTGGTTACCAAAACCTAGCACTACACACAAGAGATGGACACGACCGAAACAGACCTGATAATAGCGGTGTTTGGCATGTCTGCAAAACATTGCCAAAATTGTGAAGTGGAGAAGGGGAAAAAAGGGCTGTTATTGCCATGCACTGCACAGATGCTAAAGATGCTGCACAGGTCCTTCACAGATGTTATACCACTCCTTAGGCTCACACGTTCTTATGTATGTAATGTCTTGTAATGTAAATATCTTCTTTGATAAGCGTGATGTATGATACGGCTTTAAATCTACACAGAGCCTACACAGTAGCTGATACAGGTGGCCTATACTGTTTAATTAATACTTGTGCCCTGGTGTGTCTGCATAGCCCAGCTATTCACCACCAAAAACACTAGTTGTCTAAATAGCCGTATTTGTACATATGTTTAATTTGTTTGGCCTTTTTGTCTTTTTGCATATGTTTTGTAAAATCGTTGACCTCGACTTACAACTCGTATTGCTTCTGTTATTTCTATGTTTGTTTTTTAGAATTCAGAATTGTCAACTGATGATGAATATGTGCCAAAACTGAGGAGAACAAAAAGCATACTGGTAAAATGCCTCTGAAATTACATTCACATTTTATGTTTCAGGAATGCTACAGGTTTGATTCTGATGACTCTTGCCCTGATTGTTGCATATGTTTTGTAAAATCGTTGACCTCGACTTAAAACTCGTATTGCTTCTGTTATTTCTTTGTTTGTTTTTTAGAATTCAGAATTGTCAACTGGTGATGAATATGTGCCAAAACTGAGAAGAACAAAAAGCATACTGGTAAAATGCCTCTGAAATTACATTCACATTTTATGTTTCCGGAATGCTACAGGCCTCTTTGATCAGTCTTCAGATATCAGACCTCTGGTCAGACTTCAGAGATAAATTGTACACACTCATGATGTGTCAATTTGTTTATCTTGATTTTGTTTGTATCTATTTTACTTTAAGATGAAGGATGGTATCCCACCTATAACGGAGAAGCTGTTTGACTCTGATGACTCCTGCCCTGATAGTGAAGAGGAATGGGTGCCCAAAGGTTTTGACGAAAGTTCAGAAAGTAGCTGTGAAATACCACTGATCTTTCCTAAAAAGAGATTTAGATTATCTCAAAGTACTATGCCGCACAAAACAGATGAAGAGGAAAGTATAACATACAATACCGACGAAGAGGAAAGTATGACGCATGATGCAGACAAACAAGCGAGCATGGCAAATGATACTGAAACAGAGGAGAGTGCCAAAGTACTTGTGTCTGTTGTCCACAAGAAATGCAATGGATCAAGGTTGTACGACAAAAAGCAGCACTGCATTTTCTGCAGAAAGTCTTTCACAAAGATTTCGAAGCATTTAGGAAGGAAGCATAAGAATGAAGTTGATGTGGCAAGGGCCTTCAGTCACCCTCCAAATTCCACTGAGAGACGCTTGCAGCTAGAGTACCTGCGGAAAAAAGGGAATTACGTGCATAATTTGAATGTTCTTCAATCAGGCAGTGGAAAGCTTGTTCCTTGTAAAAGGCCGACGGAAGATGCTCAGGGTGAGGAATTCGTCCACTGCCCCTACTGCCTAGGCTTTTATACTAGGAAAGTGCTATGGAGGCATGCAAAGAAATGCCGTTTTAAACCTACTGATGTCAAACCCAGACCAGGTAAGAACAGAATACTTTCATTGTGTGCTACAGTCTCAGCTTCATCTGTTACAACTAGCGCTACCTTGAGGAAAGTGATGAGCCAAATGAGTCAAGATAGAGTTTCACTTGTGGTCAAAGATGACGAGTGTATATTGGAGATGGGACAGCACCTTTGTAACAGGCTAGGGAGTGATGTGTCGAAGCATGAATACATTCGACAGAAGATGAGAGAGCTGGGTAGACTTGTAGTTAGTGCAAGAGAAGTCACATCTCTCAGGAACATACATGACATGATCACACCAGCCAACTTCATGGAGACTGTCCTTGCTGTGAAACATGTTGCTGGTTACAGACCAAATGGTTCATTCAAGACTTCATCTCTTGCTTTGAAACTGGGACAAAGTCTGACAAAGATTTCAGAACTCATAGAAAGTAAAGCCTTGGTCAAAGGTGATGAGGAAACTGCTAGATCAGCACGGAATTTCCGTCAGATATATAACACAAAGTGGCGAGAAATGATTTCCGCATCAGCACACCGAACACTTGAAGAAGGAAAATGGAATTCTCCACTACTGCTTCCTTTCACTGAGGATGTGAAACTTCTTCATTCATATCTGGATGGAAAAGAAAAGGAGCACAGCAATGCCTTGTCATCAAAATCATCTACAACTGACTGGTCGAACCTTGCCATGGTCACACTTACAAAGGTAATACTTTTCAATCGCCGCAGAGAGGGAGAAGTTTCTAGGATGCTACTTTCCAACTTCACTCAGAGAGACACATCAGACCCACATGATGACATTAATGCTGCTCTTTCAGAATTAGAGAAAAAACTTTGTAAACACTTTCAGAGAATCGAAATAAGAGGGAAGAGAGGCCGAAAAGTCCCCATTTTGCTGACCCCGGAGATGATACGGTCACTTGAACTCTTGGTGGCAAAGAGAGTTGAATGTGGGGTGGAGAAATGTAATCCGTATCTCTTTGCACGTCCAAGTGCCATGACTTGCTTTCGTGGCTCTGATTGCATTAACTTTTTTGCCAAGGCTTGTGGTGCTAAGCATCCAGAAACTTTGAGCTCCACAAAACTGCGCAAGCAAATTGGTACACTCTCCAAAGTGTTGAACCTCTCAAATACTGAATTGGATCAATTAGCAGATTTTTTAGGACATGACATACGTGTCCACAGGCAGTTTTACAGGCTTCCAGAGGGGACTTTGCAGCTTGCAAAGATTAGCAAGGTCCTTATGGCTTTTGAGACGGGACGTCTTTCCGAGTTTAAGGGGAAAAGCTTGGATGACATTACCATCGATCCTGATGGTAATATTAAAACATTTATTCTTTAAATAACCTTTTTTTTTAGATTCTTGACCCATGATACTTCATAGCTAACTTTTATTTATTATGTTAAAAGAAAATAAATCAACATTTCTTAGCAAGTTTGTTACTTGTATAAAGTGCAGTTTACAAACACATCATAACATAATTTCCCCTATATTTTTACAGATAGGGTTGAAGGTGTTGGAAACGATGATTTGGATGATTTGGATGATTTGGAAGGTAAAAGTCCAACTTTCTTTAATAGTGTCAATTTTATGATGGCTATAATAAGATTGATTTCAGCAGATTTCGGCCTCTCATCTAATCCCTGCTCCCTTCTTAGGCCCTACCCCACTTTAGACTTTTCAAATTATGCAGTGGGTGAAGTTAGGTTCTGAGGGGTACAATCACACTCTAACTATTCACAAACATAGGGATAGACATAGGGATAGACTGCAACTGTTCTATCATGCTTGGTTCAGGAGATATGATGCAACAAAAATATAAAAATGTTCATGCTTTTCTTAAAAGGTGAACGTAATCACCTGGACTGGTCTTTTTTGTATATTATGGGGATAACCAATCCAAATAAAGTAGGCTATGTTTGCATTGGCGTAATGAATAGTATTATAAGATGGAATGTTGTCACATTTACTGTAAGTCAAATCACAATAAATTCACAATAAGATGGTTATTACAATCCCTACAAAGTCCAGCATAATGTTGAAAGAATAGGATAGGATGCATTGGATGCTTTGGCTGCACAGAAACTTTGCCCAGTGCTACATTGTTATTTGGTAGGATGGGGTGGTTGCTGTGGCTGCACAATACCATACTGTTTAACAATGAAGCACGATACTGCACAAAGTTAATATATATATATATATTTTGCAACATCATTTCACATTGTTTCTAAGAGAGTTTGTTATACCTGGATTGTGAAGTTTATAATCATGTATCATTTCCCCCTATGTCTTCATAGGGGGAAAGTTGAGGATGATGGAAACAGTTGAGGATGATGGAAACAGTGACATGGATGATGAGTCTGGAGGTAAAAGTATTAAACTCCTACTTTGTTTTGTCTAAGTTTTATGTCGAGAGTATTAAGATTATTATTGATTTAAAAACTTGGCATGGCCTTGTGCTAGCTTAAACGTAACAGTACTTGTGCATCGCTTTGCTATCCTTGGGTGATTTGCCACACCAAAAGTAATACAAGATTGTGAAACAATACTTGCCATACTTACTATACTTTTATAGACTAATACTCTGTATTCCTTCAGTATTTATTATTCACTTGTCTGCTTTCAGTTCCCCCTCTGCTCTGGTAGGATGTGTCAGTCCATAAGCAGTCCAACTATTTAGTGTTATTATATTATTGATTGGTGATTGGGTCAGTGATAGTATTAAAAGATCATCCTATTTTCACTGAAAACTCCAGATGAAAACACTAATCGTATATAGTTTGAATTTGTTCATTTTTTATTCACTCCAAGTTAAGTAGATCTAGTGATGGAGTGGGCAAGGACTCTTTTGAATTGGTGGAGAATGTGTTAGTTCCATGTTCAAAGTGTCCATTCAGCAGATCTTAGCCCATAATGTCTCAGCAACGAGATATTTGAATTCTACGGAACACAGCCAATGACTAACAGAAACTGGGAATAGTTGGGGTCAGTCTGGGGCAGGTGGTGCTGGGCGTGAAAGGTGTGAAGGCATATCCATATGACCACAGATAGGAAAGCCTGTGTACTGACAGCTACCATTTGAATGTAACTAAAAAGTTCAAATAATAATTTGTTTGTTAGGGTAGTTGTAATATGTTGCTGTTTAGTTTCAGGTCATTTTTGGTCAAGTTGATGTCATGAGGACAGGCAGTTATTGTGCTGGAAAGAAGAGAGGCAATGGGCTTTGTAGACATGTAAAGCTAAGTGTCATCAGCATAGCAGTGAAACTGAACACCATGATGACGAAGGATATTGCAGAGTGGGAAATCATAAAAGGAGAGGCTCCAAAACTATGCCCTGGGGAACCCTCTTGGTGACAGCTGAGCTCTTTGACTAAATGGTCATTATTTCAGTCAGTCAGGAAGGCTGTTAAACACAGGTGTGCACTGCCATGGCTTTCAATGTTGGCTAGACGTTCTAGAAGAAGCTAATGTGAAATAGTGTCAAAGGCTGCACTAAGGTCGAGGAGGATGAGTATAGAAAGTAGTCCAGCATCAGCTGCACAAAGGAGGTCAATGTTTATCTTGATGAATAGATGAAGTGTCCTATTATTTAATTACATCTTAGTTAAGTTTATAGTTAAGTCTTGTGTGTACTACTTCTGCAATCATTTGTTTATTTAATTCTCTTTATGGCAAATGTAGGTGGAGATGATGCACACCCAGAGCACATGACACATGGAGCGACCCCGCTTCGCACACGCCACATGGCAAAGAAAAGTATGCTTATTTTTCCATGTGTGAATTTTTTTTATTTATCGGGTATATATTGCCGCTACAGTCTCGGATTGTATCTACTGTACCATATGAGTTTTCATGTAGCTGTCTAGTCCACTGTAAGAGGGAATGTATCATCATTACCCTTTTAAGAGAAATGTGGCATATAGGGAAAAAGTTTGTCAAATCTCATGATTCTATTTAAATTTCAAGGAAATGAAGGTGAAGTCACAGAGACAGACTGCGTGGGAGAGAGGGTGATCAGATCATGTAAAGGTATTTATTTTTAACAATCCAGCTGGAGGACACCAAGATCATTTGAAAGCTTATTCTCACAAGGTATGTATTTTTTTCTCATTTATGAGTCTTTTGTTAAATGTATTTCTCATGTAGTACGCAGACCTGTCCAGAGGAAAAAATGGCAGCCTGAAGAAATTCATGCTGTTGAAAAACATATGATGAACTTTATTAGGACATGTCATGTGCCTGGTAAAGCTGATTGTGATGGCTGCCTGAAATCAGAGCCTCTTCATCTGAAAGACAGAGATTGGAAGGCCATCAAGTTTTACGTAAAAAATCGAATCGATGCTCTCAAGAGAAAATCTTAAGAAAAAAACACACAGAAGACATACTCTGTTAAAATACCTCTGTTAATGTTTGTGATGGAGGGGGATCATATAAATAAACTAAGCTATTCAAAGTACATTGTTTTTTGGGCAAAACCTCCCCATGAGAGTATGGCATAGCCTTTATAATTTTATTTATTATTATTTTTTAAAGAGGTAACTCTGCCTGCAAGTTTTAAGTTGCAGTTATTCTCTTTTATTTCTAAAATGTTTTTCTTTTAAAAAGGGGACTTGGATTAGGGGATGCTGCTTTTTTATTTGAATTGTGCAAAATATTTCAGTTTAACTCTGGTGTATGATAAGAGAGAGGGAGAAGAGAGAAGAGAACAGAACAGAAGAGAGAGGAGAGAAGAGAGAGGGAGATAAGAGAGGATAGAGAGAGGAGAGGGGAGAAAGAGAGGGGAGAAGAGAGAGGGAGAAGAGAGAGAGAGAAGAGGGAGGGGTAAGAGAGAGGGGAAGAGAGGGAGAAGAGAGGAGAAGAGAGAGGGATAAGAGAGAGAAGATAGAGGTATAAGAGAGAGGAGAGAATAGAGGGATAAAATAGTAGAGAGAAGAGAGAGGGAGAAGAGAAAGGGAGAAGAGAAGAGAGAGGGAGAGAGAGAGGGAAGAGAGAGGAGAGAAGAGAGGTGAGAAAAGCGAGAAGAGAAGAGGAGAGAAGAGAGAGGGATAAGAGACGGTGTTGTTGATTGTTGTTGTTTTTTTGGAAGGTATAAGGGATATTTTTGAGTTGATGGATAACTTCTGTTTTAAAAGAAAGAATTGGCATTAAGGAAAGCCATTTTATTTTTTGTAAAAATGCTTAAAACAACAGACTACCTCTTGGGCCTGCACTATCTCTTGCACTTTATGTTTATCCTTGTTCATCCTTGAGTTCATCCTTGAGTTTTTTTTTTGAATATACTTGTGTTCTAATTAATGATGATCCTTTTGTACATCCTTCATACTCACACACACACACACACACACACACACACACACACACACACACTTCAGGATAAAATAAAATGGCACTTGTTGTGCATCACAGTGTCATTGCTTTGTTGTATTATTTAACTGTGTTGATTTTAACATTATTTCAGAGGGACTTCCAACTTAGCCACCATCCTACTTGCTGGGGTCTGTGTTTGTGAAGATGTAATGTAAATTGACTGGTGTTGCCTGTGGACACTAGTGAATAATGTACTTAGAAAGTAAGGTTTTCCTCAGGTGTGTGAATAATTAACTTAGAAAGTAAGGTTTACCTGAGGTGTGTGATGTATGGACTCAAAAGTGAGGTTTATCTCAGGTGTGTGAATTATGGACTCAAAAGTGAGGTTTACCTGAGGTGTGTGAATTATGGACTCAAAACTGAGGTTTATCTCAGGTGTGTGATTTGTGGACTCAAAAGTGAGGTTTACCTGAGGTGTGTAAATGATGGACTCAAAAGTGAGGTTTATCTCAGGTGTGTGAATTATGGACTCAAAAGTGAGGTTTACCTGAGGTGTGTGAATTATGGACTCAAAAGTAATGTTTATCTGAGGTGTGTGAATTGTTGTCTCAGAAGGAAGGTATACCTGAGGTGTGTGAATAATGGGCCCCACGACTACCAATGGCATGAAAAGTCCCCATAAGTGACCACCTAGTCATGCTAAAAAGTGAACTTTATTAAATTACAAATTTGAAGTGATATTTGTATTTCTAAAATTCAGCTGACCATGCCTGATTTTTTTCAGTGCTCTAGGGCCTCAGGAAAGGGTGGATCCCATAGTGCATGTTCCAGAGAGGTGGCTCCCACTTATAACAATTACAAGGCTGTGTGTGTGTGTGTGTGTGTGGGTGTGGGTGTGGTGTGTGTATGTGTGGATGTCTGTGTGTGTGTGTGTGTGTGAGATCTGATGATACCGATGACTAAAGCCCGGGGGGGGGGGTAAGTGTGGGCAGAGCCTCTTGTCCCTGGAGTTAAAACTGAAGTTAAAATCTGGGCTGGATTACGGTAACCTTGGTAATACCTGAGGTTTTACACAGCCATCAAACAGACCTAGGGTACATTGCGCTTAGGGAATCACAGTCATGGATCCCAAAGACACCGCCTTTAACACAGAGGAATCACAGTCATGGATCCCAAAGACACTGCCTTTAACACAGAGGGAAAAAAGGAATTGTCAGTAAAGCACGGCATGAAAAGTAACATATGTTTTGGAACTTCACCTCTTAAAAAAAAAGTTTAAACATGGGCTCCCGAGCCACTGAGCCATTTGTCATAGGAATGTCAAAAACACATTATACTATATGGCATACCTTGTCATGAATTGTAATTATGGTGTTTAGTGTTCAGTAATGCAGAATGCTGGTATTGGTAATTGTCATGACTTTCAAAATGTTTGATAATATGATGTCTTGTGATAACTTGTTATGATAGTTATGAAAAATGACACGACATGATGACTATTATGTCACTGGACATTGAATGACATGATGACTACAGATAAGGCCTCTGCAATTCCATGTTTGCGACAATGTTGTCACTTTTATGATGGTGTGTTTGAGGCCAGTGTAACATGGTAAATGGTATTACTAAACAGCTCTTTGGAAAAAATAACAAGTAAAATAAGGTACATTTCTGAAGTATTCTATAGCATAGAGTTTTAGGTTTTGCGGTTACTCCAAGAGAACACCTATGTGAAATCTTATCATATAAAATATCACTGGAAAGTGGGGAAAATCAATTTAGGTTGTGTACAGCATAACAGCCCAACTTGTATCAACACTGGCGCTATCAATTATTTCAACGGAAAAAAAGGGCTTGCTTTCTGTTTTCATTTTTATTGATTCCATCCAGAGGCGATGCCAGCAACTCTGTAGTACTTCATCTGAATTATTTTCACACTACAGATTAGCTCATAAAACCTTGACTCCTGCCACGTCAGGTGAGAATACATACATCAGAAGGTAAATCCTAGTGCACCTGTCAAATAACGTCTGCTGATTATCTTTAATACACATTTTTGTGGTATAATGCGGACATGATGCTAACTGGCTGCAGTATGGTTTTCTACGAGTCAGAAACTCTCCTGTGAGGAGACGTGTAGAGTCTGCTGGCTACTCTTGCACGCCTCGGACTTATTTATTATTCATGCGGCAAAAGAAAAAAAAAAGAAAGGAGACGAAAAAGAAAGAGGAGAAGAAAAAAATTGAAAATCACAAACGAAGAGAACAGAAGGGTCAGGCCCCAGAGTAACTGAGCCCATTAAGTCCCAGGATGTCACTGCAGCATCCAACAATATGCTTTTTCCACTCTTCAGCCTTCTGCTACTGCCCATATACCCAGAGGACTCGCCCTGGACTTAGAGGCACGCTCAGTACACCATCCTGTTCGCTATTCACAGCTGCCAAATGCCACCTCCATACCAACCTCAGATCTCCCCCAAATCAGCTTTTACTGGGAGAAATGTCAGGGTACATATTTCTATATATTTCACCTTCAATACTGCTTATTCTTTTAACAGAATGACAAAACTGAATCTTAAAAAAACAAAAAAACTCTAATACCAAAACACTTCAGCACCTGAATGAACACAGTGGTGTGTGTGTGTGTGTGTGTGCGTGCGTGCGTGCGTGTGTGTGTGTGTGTGTGTGTATGTGTGTGTGTGTGTGCAAGCGTGCGTGCGTGCGTGCGTGCGTGCGTGCGTGTGTGTGTGTGCTAAATGAAAGACTAACAGCGACAGTGCTAATATTCCCTTTGTGAATTCTTTATAGGAGAGCATATGCCCATTCAGCGCGCTGTGTTCTTTTCCTGAGTAAGCACAGATGGGGAATTTTATACCTGGGTGCCCTGTCCTTTAGCCCGCCAGAGGTCACACAGTGGGATAACAATGGGGACTGTGGAGGGGGAGTAAAAAACTCTGATATCTCTCGCTTACATGCACAAAATTAAATTCCAGTAATGAGAGAGAGAGATTATAACAGGGTCTCAGAAGTTTTTACAGACAATTCTTTAAGATTTGTATCATTATTAGAAAAGCACAACACCAAATATTAGTACAAGCTGCTAATCATGTAAAGTAATTGTTATATATATATATATTTAGTCACTCCTTAACTCATAATGGTTTATGTAAGGCATTATGAAAGACATTTTATAATCCCTTAAATATAGTGTGTGATCAAATGAGTATAATATAATTGCTAAGGCACGTTGAGTCAATAACAGTAATAATGTCTACACAAGGTCATTAGGAACACTTTTCCACAGCTACATTATGACCTTAATGGGTGGTAGAACTTTTACACCTATTACCTCAACTGGCAAGCAAACCTGCCCATTTGTGTGTTCCTGCCAAACGGGTAAATTTGACTGAATGAATGGTAACATTGCAGAACAGACTACCTCGCTCTGAACATGAACACCTGACTGAAGGCTCTTTTTGTCTATTTAACAGAATGGATATATAGGCCACATCATGCCAGACTACCTGCCAAGCAAACCTTACATAAACCTGTTTTAAATCATTGCACAACCAACCGTGCTTAGACGGACTGGTTACTCAAAATGCCACGAAACTTTCAGCCCAAAGGTGGACACGGGTTCTTATGGGTCCGTTCAAAGAACCCAGCATGCAATTCTGAATGTGTGTTTTGGATCCCTGTCTTTTGCCCTCTGATCCGCTCCTAAATTAAGTACGTTTAGGTCGACGTTAAATCTGGTGGCAAGGCTCATACATCATGTCGGGAAAAATGTCTATGAGTCACCGTGGTTATCTGCAGCACGCATACCACAGTAGAACAAAACAAACCATATGTGTGTTTTAAGGGTTACACCCTATCCGTTTCCATGACAGCACTTTTGCCAGCTGCACCGAGCACACCAGACATTTTATTTATTTCTGTCCTTCCCTCCCGGAATGTTAAAAGACTGAGAGAAATTATATTTCATACCCGGAACATTCCCTCTTAGCGAATATTACTTCCATAAAGCTTACTTACAGAATTGCGAAAAGTATTTGATGGCTCAGATATTTATTCAGACACCAGGTGAAAGGCAGGGTGAGACCAGAAAGCTGAGGCGGAAAAAAAAACAACACTCACACACACACACACACACATTTTTATGACATTTTATAAAAACTTTTGGGAACCTGGTCAAAGGTTTTGACTACCATAGTGCATCATCTCAAAAATATCTGTCCCTTATAAAACCCATAGAAATGGACTACATGTCTAACTAAAATGGAAAAAAGAGAGAAATAAATCTTGAATACAGCCCTCTTCACAAAATGGCAGGGCTGGCTGCCAAAGACATGAAAGAGAAACAGAAATACATATAAAACGTGTCACATTCAGCCTTTTAGGAGATGTTCCTATTGTATGTCAAACCCCTCGGTGTCATTTATGAGCTAAACGTGTTAATCTAGCATAGATTTAATACCACACCCGAGAGCTGTAAAAGGCCGCTTGGAAAAGTGATCCAATCAAGAGTGCTTTGGCCCCGGCTGTTTATTACTAGACAGGCTTCTGCTGGTTGGACTTGCCAAAGCGTAATTAACGGCATGCAGAGTATTGAAAAGTAAATCTTGTTTGACTGCGGTCGCGATCAGCCGGTATCGAGGTTACAGCGCGCTATTTTATTTAACCGGAGTGGGACCACTGGGAGGGGTTCTCCGAGTTGAAAGATTGAAGGTGCCAAAAAGGAGATAATTCAGTTCAAGGAGAGAGCGGACTCGTGAAACAATGGTATAAATCCTGCAAAGGGTGAATATCCAGACCGTGAAATCACACGATGACTGCATTTGATGTGTGCGAACGGAGAAAGTGACATACTACAGCCATGGCGAGCTATTTCTGAGGTGCAAGTTTCTCAAAACTACGCTAATTTCACACATACGTCAGGGGGTACATATGTTTGCAGAGATGGTCTTAGAAAGCTCTTGTGGTAAGGCCTTAAGTTAAAATATGAAAGAAAACAAACATTCTAGGCAAACACTGGAAACAGGACGAGGAATCCACCACTAGCAAGCACATACCTGGTTTCTTTGCATATTCAAATGTACGCATGCTTAACATACTCAAGACGAAGAGGGGAATGTCTAACTGTCTAACTAATGTCCATACAAATTCTTTCAAAATTTCACACGCTTCTATGTCCCTGTATGACAGCATGTCTAAACAGATCACCAACCCTGATTTCATGCCCTATCCATTCCTTTAACCTTGATGTCTACGTTCACCACACTGGCTCAACAGAGAGTAAGGACCCGTATAAGTAAGACTGACAAACAAGCGTTTGCTTTGGACCAAACACACAACTGGAAAAAGCTGAGGAAAGCCTAACTTCCACGTGTTTTCATGGTGCCCCTTTTACCCATGGGTGAGCAGGGAGTTCAAGAAAGGGATATGGGTTGATCTGCAAACGCAGAGAGAGAACGAGAGACCACCTGACACACCACCAGGGATTAATGAATGGATTTGCCAGCACAGGACATGCACAGAATGGTAAGAGGTGGGAGAGCTGCTGAGGTGCTGCAGATATGATAATGAGGAAAGGGGGAGGAGAAAGTTAGCATTAGAATGCAGTGCAAACCTCACTCTCTCTCTCTCTCTCTCTCTCTTTCTATTTCTCTCGCTCTCTCTCTCTCTGCAAGGGACAGTATGTGAGGCAAAGTTCAAGTCTCATCAATTACTTTACCACTTTACTTACTCAAAATAACATATGCTACCACAGTTTTGAATGTGTTAATAACTATGATAGCAAGAATGTGACAATTTTTACACATTCATAATTATAATGTTGAAAAGTAGATTTTGTGACAACAAAGTGCACAGCAACGGCACAGAAAACAACATTTTTCAGACACCAACACCACTACTTTCAGGTTTTGGCCCACAGAGAGAGCTATGACTGACTCCACAACCTCATTAAGATTTGTTTGGCATCCAAGAAAGGCTTCACTTCAAATACATTTAATAACACTGTTGGTTAAAAGTTACGACACCAATGACACTAATGGTTACACTTTACAAAATAAACACACAACTCACACAACTATGTTTAATACGTTTTTCCAAAGTTCCAGCAAAAGTAATTATTTCTTGATCAGAGGCAACTGGCTGAAAGTATGCAAGGCATACAACGCATTTCAGCGTTTGTGAATCTAGCCCTGGCAGAGGAAAACACTTGTCTTCTTTTCGCCCCTCACAGGCACTCGGTAATTGTGGGCTTGAGAGGAAAGCGAAAAATAGAGGAGGTATCTAAACGTACGACCCCATTAAGCTGTAACTTAAGCCATCTGATGAAATGAGGAGTTTTTAAAGAGACCAGGCTCTGTTACGAGGGTTGGTCACAGTTGGCCGCTTCGAGAGCCAGTGTCTTGGAAATGGAGAGGGTTGGGGGGTGGTGGTGGAATGCTTTCTATAAGCGATGTTTTTCTGCCAACCACATCCTTATTTTTCATAGTGCTTAGAGAAACGCACAGCCTCTGACCGTAAACTGTCACCACACTGTTATGCGGTCGGTGACCATCAACAGTGTTTATAAAAAAAAAGAGTGGATACGGAAGAAAGTCAGAACAGTGAACGGTGATTTTTGCTTTAACAGATATGTTGGCATCTTATTGTGTTCTACTGAAAAAGTTGACATCACGACACTGTCACCATAAAACTGTCACCAGAAAATAAGGGAGTTTTCTCTCTCCCTCTGCGTGTGTGTGTGTGTGTGAGAGAGAGAGACAGAAAGAGAGTGTGTGTGTGTGTGTGTGTGTGTGTGTGTGTGTTTATGTCCACTGATTTCTGCAGCACACAGTAAAATAGCATTGGCAAGCAGTGTAGGAAGCATAAGTGATGGTTCTGCATTGCAGGGAAAATATTTTCTTTGTGGGGGTTTACATTTAAAGGAAGATATTTCCTCTGGGTTGATTCTATGTTAAACTGTAATTAGGAGCCTTAAGGATAACTGCTACCATTTTATGACTGAAAAGCCATTACTATATTTTATCATTGGTTTATGGCCAACAGAGGTTCAAACAATGGAACAAAACCATTTCATTTTATGATTTTGAGGGAATAAGTAAAAATCCAAGACCAAATAGCCTTGAAATCTGGCACATTGAAAGTCATAAAACATTTTCATTATTTTGGAGGGAAATTCCACTATCTATGGCCAAAAATGCAATTCTGGCCGACAATCTGGGAATGTGAGTCTAGGTTTTCGAATATTAGCAGGCTCCAGTTATCTTAAAGCATAAAATGCTGCCATGCCATTATAGCAGCCCGCATAGTTATCTGAAATTGTCAGAAACCTAAAACATCTCAATCAGCATCCTGGGAATATTCCATTCCTGGCAACGCGTCATGAGCAGACAACAGTTTGGCGAGCACGATTACAGTGGAGTTCGCACACACAGATCCTCACAAATGGACCAGTTTTACACTCCCGCCTCATTAAAAAAACCTACTGCAGAGATACTCTGTCCTGACTTGAATGCAATTTCCTCCAGGCTAAATGAGAAAAAACCAGGAGCACACCTACCCCACTGCTGGGGGATATCTATGCAGATAATGCAGCATAATATAAAAAATGACCTCTTGTCTATAACCTTTCTGAAGATCTAAAGCACCATCACAGTCTCTGAATTATGAATATTCAAGCAAATATGATTTTGAAAATATTATAGAATATGCTGAACTGTAAAACTCTCAGAACATTCAGAACATCTCTCTGATTTTTCTTGCTCTCCTTCTACAACACATTTGTGAAGGGAGAGGTTCTGAGTTACAGACAGCCGAGAACAACACGTGCAAACAAAGCTTTTCTAAAGGAAGTTAACTTTTTCTAGACTAAATACCACAACCCTTCCTGCACCTTTTTCAAGATAGCTGTCAGAACATGCATGAGACATGATGTCAAAGCCATGCTGAGTACCTGCAATAAAAGAAGCCCACCCCATCCCCTGGCAACATTCAATCTACGATGTAAAAATCTCCAAAGGCTTGATACTGTGTGGACTGAAGAGTCTACTTGGGCACCGTGATGGTGAGGCAGGAGTGACAGAAAGCCCTGGCGGCTGAATGCCATCTGAATGACACCCACTGTGAATTCACACAGCGCTGCCCACACCAAGACAACAAACACAATACCCAGGCAAAATCGTACAGAAACTCCCACACAGGCCATTAGCTGTGCTTATTGGAGTCTTGCAAGGCCAATTTTAAGGGCACATTTAATCTGTCAGAGTCCTAGCATTACGCCCAAGAGCAACTGTGGGAAGGGATTATGCGATGCTCATTAAAATTTGATACAGCTTGATTCAGGACGCTGAACCCAAAGTAGATTGAGCCTGTGGCATTACCTAGGAATGAAATTCATATCACACACACACACACAAACACACATCATTTTAAAAGGGAGTTTACTCTTCACCGTGCAGGACTGATGCAAACTTAATGAAATCTTCACATAAATATTTAAACAAAGAATGACCAACGTATGCATACTGTATGTAAAATAGCAGTTGTAATTGGTAAGATCCTAAAAATGCTTGCAGTGTTTTTTTATTTGATGTATATATCATTATGAATACTTATATTTCATTGACTTGTGGTAACAAGTACACGCTAGATATACTTGAGGTGTAGTGTGTATGTCAGCCTTGGCTCACAGTTGCTCTCATTCTGCTTTGGGTCTTCACTAGAGAAGTTGGCAGGTGACTTGAGTGTCTCCTGCAGGACCCGAGTCCATTAGCCGGGCATGCTGGGGGCTCGACAGGCTCTGGGTGGGAATGGAATCCAACGCCAAGAGTGGATCTCTCTCTCGAGGGCCCATCCACTGACAAGCTAAATCAGACTCAACTTATACGCCTGGGCCCTCCACTTCACGAGACCCCGGTGAGTTGTGCAATAAGTCAACATGAGAAATGTAGTGCACAAAAAGTTTTGGGTAAAGCCAAAAAAATGAATAATGTCGGTCTGAGAATATTGTATTAGTGAAGGGGATAATTTGTTAACATATACGACTTGGCCGTGTTTCACATGAAAGTTCAAGCCGATGAAACCTCATGTTTTGGCTTAGGAAACCCTGTAGCTCGCACAAGAGCGATTCTTAAGACAGTTTCATTGGACTGGTCCCACATGCATAAAAATGTATCCAAACAGAGACAATCACTGTGAAAAAGTATTGCTTCATTTTTTTTCTCATGAAAAAAAAAGCTGACAGAGAGATCAGTTCCCTTTACTTTAATCATTGGACTGTGATGTCCGGGCGCATTCCATTTTTCATCTCCCTCCCCTTGTTCATAATCTGATTGTGTCCAAGGAGCACTAATGAGGGAATGACCTTTCTGACCCCAACTAACACCTTCATAGACAATCTAAAAGCAGCAGACATTATAATTCAAATCTCACAGAGCACTGGAGGTGGAAAACACAGAGGAGAGACAGAAAGAGAGGGAGGGAGAGAGATAGAGAGAACGAAAAAAGAGAGACAGAGATAGAGGGGGAAGTGAGAGAGAGATAGAACAAGAGAGAAAGTCAGACAGAGTGGGCAGAGAGAGAGAGAGAGAGAGAGAGAGAAAGTGAGACAGCGAGAGGGGAAAGAGAGACAAGGAGAGAGAGAACGAAGAAAGAAAGTGAGATACAGAGAAAGTAACAGTGGGGGCTTGAATTCACAAGACAAATGACTGAGGTAAAGGAAGAGGAGGATTGTAAGGCTTACGCTGTGTTGCATTGTCCTCCAGACAATCCTCTGGGAAGCGGCAGCAAAACAGAGAAAAGAGGGATTTCATTGAAAAGGTAGAGGAGAGAGAGAGAGAGAGAGAGAGATAGAACGAGAGAAAGGCAGTTTGCCTTGGGGTGAACATGATCTCCATGCACAAGAGAGAACAGCAGCAGCCACTATTACATTTCATTTCATAAAACGGCATGGCAGGTATGTTCAATCTCTTCCCACCTCCCCCCGCACACACCACTGATATAGAAAAGGGAGCTATTTTGAGATTATTTTCCATTCCACCCCTAACATTTGATTTGGTGTCATTCATTACTCTTCCCAACAATTGCGGCAGCTTCATTCCCCCCATCTACAAAACCTCATCTTTATACTCAATTAGAATTTGGTTTCAAGCAAAGGTATTATCGACGCACAGATGGGCATAGTCAATTATCTTTGGGGGAAACACTAAATATGAATGAAATATGAGCATAGTTTCTTTTTTTTATTTTATACTCAGAGGAAGGATTGTCACTTTGCCTCTGTGACAACCTCTCTCATCATGCAATTAATAATTCAGCGTGGTTTCATTTTGATGAATAATTTCAGGGTAGATGAATACTTTCTTCCAGAGTCTATTTCAGGAAATGAAGGAGTATCTATCTGGGGAAAAATACTGCACAGGCAACCGGAAGAGCGCTCGTTCTCGGTGGCTCTGTGGTTGACGACCCACCCGACCCCCCACGCCCACCCCACCGCCTCCCTATTGGCTACGGCCTTGTATGTACTCTCTGTCTCTGAAGTTGGAAGGTGCAAACGCTAACTAGTTCTGAATGTGTCTAGTGGAGGAATGAGCACTGTCTAGTGTGTGTACGACGGCTTACGCGAGACAGAGGCCCAAGACACAGGCGACACTAACGGACGGATGGCGTTACTCAGGTAACAGCTGAAACTGGGCCGAATCTGGGCCGAATCCACACCAGCTGGGGGCCCTGGTCCATTATATGATTCACTTGTGGCCTTGGCCCGGATCTGGCCCAGACTGCACAGCAAGCTGCCATGTGGGACTGACATTAAGTCTTAGCTTTTAACTCGCCAGGCCTAGGACCGTGTGGGAAAAATAACAACAAAAAACCCCAGTAAAATCCAGGGCCTTTTATTTAATTAGTAACGAAACGAAATGTGCAATCTATTTTAAAATCTGAGTGTTGTGCTAGTAGAGCGAGCCAAATAAAGGTAAAGCATATAGAATTCTTTTTTTTTAAGGGAAACTAATGGGGAAAATTACAGGCTTTCTTGTTTACAAATTATAGCCCTGTAATTAGTCAGCTGTTGGCTGTTGGCATGCTCTAGTTACATCTTAATTGAATAGCACCAAAACACTGTAATCCTTACAAACAAGCCCACTGCCACATGGACACGTGTATGTGTACACATTCTGTTTAACAGTGGAGAATAACTTTAATAAAGAGGTGGAATATAAAGGGGGTTGCTCACTTGGTTGCAGAAATAATTTTCCACTAGAGTGTTACGGCCCACCATTTGGTTTTTGCGCTCACAACTATTTAGAAAACATACCCCCTGTGACCACAAGAGCCACTCCCTCCCTACCACCCATTACACACACACAGAGATATGCACCCAAACACTGACAAACACACACACACACACACACACCACCCTTCTAAGACTAACACAACACGCCCCCCAGCCCCCCACACCCACCCAAACACAAACCATCACCCTTCTAAGACAAACACAACACCTATCCACGTACACACACACAACACACACACGCCCTTACCAAGCGGTCAAGGCTGGTGCCAGCGGCGGTGGTGGGCCGCTCCTCTGGGCTGTAGGGTCTGAAGCGGGCGTTGAAAGTGTCTGTGATGCCGCGGGCCGACCGCCCCATTCCAGCAGGCTTGGGATGCCCACATCCCTGGAAAACCTGCAATTAAGGGGGGTTTCAGTGTGAGAAAACAAGGGCAGTTGTTTGGTTCCGGGGTTAAAAATGTCTACGATGCCTTGTGGATTGAATTACATGTGTTCTGTCTGGTATATAAACGTTGTTATATTTGATCTTGATGGAGACGTGATGGAGACGTGGCATTTTGAAGAAGCAAACAAAAAAGAAAACCAAATCAGTCAGATGTAATTTTGGTTATATTTTTCGAAAAATGGATCATGCAAGAACATTCAGTCAATCAGTGAATGAGCACAGATGACAAACAAAAAAGTCGACTCAATGAAGAGCAGAATCATCATCCTAACTATTCTCCTCGTAGCTCCTCAAAGTGAGCAACTGCGATTGTTGTGAGCTAATAGAAAAACTAAGCACACTAAGAAAACAGCAGGCATCCCCCAATAAGCAATGCAACAATACCAATTCAATTTCAAGGGGTACTGAACATCTCAGTTCTCGGAGACGGTGACATCTGAATACAGCCTGAGCTGAGAAGGCTGTTATGCAGTGTGTCTTTAAAAGTGTATTTCTCTGTTTGACCTTGTGAAGACCCTACTTTGGAGACCGAGTCAGGCTTAATCTCACTCCTCCTGTCAGTACAGTTTGCATATTGTTTTGCTTCCCTCGCCTCTCTTTAAGGCTGGACTTCCTGGCTGGTGTTGATGGAGCACTTTAATGCCATTCATGACTCTCCTGACAAGAGCTTGTCTTTCTCAGCAGTGATTTCCCCTAGTGCAGTACAGTCTGCTAGCATGGTGATTCCCTACTGTCTTAAACATATTCATTCTCTCTCTCTCTCTGTTTTCCCCTCTCTCTCTCTCTCTCTCTCTCTCTCTCTCTCTCTCTCTCTCTCTTCTCTTCTCTCTCTCTCTCTCTCTCTTCTCTCTCTCTCTCTCTCTCTCTCTCTCTCTCACTCACTCACTCACTCACTCACTCACTCACTCACTCACTCACTCACTCACTCACTCCTCTCTTTCTTTACCTCTCTATACCCTCTTTTCTTGCTCAGTCTCTCTCTCCCTCTCCTCAGAGCTGTAACGTAGCCGTGATATGACAGCCATGCTACAGAACTACATGGCTACAACACAAAGTCCACTCTCTGTCAAAATGTATTATAGAAAACTATACTGGTGCTGTAGGTCTGAACTGGAGCTGTCTGTTCTTTTCTCATGAAAGACGTCGACTAGGGGAAAAAAATCTGTGATTTGGAGCACCTTGTGGTGCATTTGTAGTGCGGTGCATTTTCAGTTTCAGGACAAACCTCGACAACTAAAGGCCTCCTTTCAATACATACTCTCTCCCTATCGAGGGCCCAGTTCCTGGAAAGCCATGACACTGTCAGATCACGTAAGATGTTCCCATACATTATTTGACATATTTCCTCTTTCTCGCCCATTATGGCTATGTGAAACATGCATGAGAGGGCTTTCAAAGAAGTTGAATCCACTCGACTTTCGCCATGAATATAAAAATCAACATGATGTTTTTGCTGCTTGCATTCCATGGGACTCTCATGAAGGGGTATGGGAATCACTGGCACAAGACACAGCATACACACAGAAATGCTTTTAACCCTTGACTAAGGTCTTCTTCTGAGTCTGCTTATCAGATTTGTGGGTCAAGGTTTTATTCAATTTATTTATTTATACAACACCAATAACAATTTAAATTGTCTCAAGGCACTTTACAAAGCCTAAACCCCTCGAGCAAGCACTAAGGCGACGGTGGCAAGGAAAAACTCCCTTTTAACAGGAAGAAACATTAAGTAGAACCCAGCTGATAAGGGGGGACCCATCTGCTTGGGGACAGCCGGGTAGAAAGATAGAAAAAAAGAAGGGGGCAGGATGAAAGGGAGAAGAAAAGAGAATCAGAAGCAAGCAGATTAATTCACACTACACAATATAAATCTTCTGGCTTCAGAAACCCTACTTTGTCAGGTGCTTCCTGCTATCTTAAACAACCTCTTTCGTTTTCGGATTAGAAGCGGATGAAGGAAAAATGGCAAAAAAAAGATCTTGTGCACCTGCATCAGTAATCAGAGGGGGTTTACCTTTGCTGAAACCTGCATGGTGTTATCCTGCATCAGTAATGAGAGGGGGTTTACCTTTGCTGAAACCTGCATGGTGTTATCCTGCATGGTCATGATGGCCTCGGAGATCTTGACATCTATGGGCTCCATGACGGCCTCTATGTTGAATGGTCCTTCCAGTCTCTCTGCCACCAACAGCATGGCATCTGTCATAGAAAGAGACAGAGGACACATTTATGTCGCATTTCATGAGCTTAGACCAACCAGCTAACATCTAAATGACAAACTATGCGTTAGTAAGATCACTGAGGATTATGAGATAGGCAGTCGGGAGTGAAGAACTTGTGACTGTTGCAGTGGAGTTTTCAGGAGGCAGACCCAACAGGTGAACTTGCTAAATGAAACAGAATGGATTCAAGGTGGTATAGGGGTTAGAGGACAATGACTGACATGGTAC
>NW_024880074.1:0-27500 GCF_900700415.2 Clupea harengus
ACACTTAATCTCTCTGGTCTTTCCTCTGCTGCATCATACGACTTGGTGCCAAATCGAGCAACAGCATCGATATACATGGACACGATCAGTTGATAAATGTTAAAACACATAGACAATTCTGTGTGATAGTGTAATATGCCTATTGTGAAATGTAATTTCATGCACAATTATTACACATAGTTCCTCATTAATAATGGTATTTATTTTAATTTACAATGGAAGAAATATTTCCAATGTGAGAGAGCCTCGGTGTGTGTGTGTGTGAGTGCCCAGCCTCATTTACGTCCATAAATAAAAGGTAAACAGTTCAGCAGCGTTATGGCCCATTTGTAATAAGTGCTACTTTCTCAAATGGTAGATCATATGCCCAGAGAATACGCTAATATTTGAAAAAGAAACATTGTCTGAAATATACGACATTCTAATTCACTAGCTAGTCTTTTCGCGGACTGTTCATATGATTCTTGGATGTACATTTCCTCTCTGTTTCTTTCTTTTTGTCAGCGGTTCAGCGAGGACGAATGCCTCCAACCCAACCGAACCCAGGCCAATACGCGCTAACCAACGGGGATCCCCTGAACGGTCATTGCTATCTTTCCGGATACATCTCATTACTGCTTCGGGCCGAGCCTTACCCCACGTCCCGATATGGCAGTCAGTGCATGCAGCCCAATAATATCATGGGAATCGAGAATATCTGCGAGCTAGCGGCTCGTCTGCTCTTCAGTGCTGTGGAATGGGCGAGGAACATCCCTTTCTTTCCAGACCTGCAAATCACCGACCAGGTGTCCCTACTCAGACTGACATGGAGCGAGTTGTTTGTGCTTAACGCGGCGCAGTGCTCCATGCCCCTGCACGTGGCTCCACTGTTAGCCGCCGCTGGCCTCCATGCTTCACCGATGTCCGCGGACCGGGTCGTCGCTTTCATGGATCACATTCGAATCTTCCAGGAGCAGGTTGAAAAGCTAAAGGCTCTACACGTCGATTCGGCAGAGTACAGCTGTATCAAAGCGATAGTACTCTTCACATCAGGTGAGTGTGAAGCCTATGCTGTGGATTAGGCCTTCTCGTGGGGAGGTGGGAAAACTACAACTAGTGATCACGCCGAAGCTGTGCTCGTGTTAACTCCTGCTTTCTCTGTGTTGTAAAAACAGTTCGTTGTACTCACATGGTATGCACAGATGTTGCATGGCTATAAGGTTGTAATGACTTAAGTAGAATACTCAAATTACCCATTAGAAATAGATTCGACAGGAAGTAGAATATGGAGGCCATTGTTTTCTGTTATATTTTTATTGCCACTGTTATGGACTTAACATAATCAAATCTCAAATATACTTAGCAAGACACAAGTTTATAAAACCATATTATTCCAACAGAAAACCTGTAGACACAAAGACCAATTTTTATGATCAGTCATTATACACATCTCGGTGGGTACCTTCGGTTATATGACTGTACACATGAGCACGACTGTATGTGTTTTAAAAAAATTTAAATGTAATTGCACTCCCTAAAATATTTCCATGTAAGAGCTTAATGCCATTTTAATATGGCCGGAAGTAGAGTAGATTTTTAAGATTGATGGACGTTAAAGAGGTTTAAATTATGAAAATAATGAAATGCGAAAATATGGAAGAAGTCTGTTCTCAGTCAAAGTCTAAATTGCGCCAGCACGGAGATTACAATTTTAAATCGTACACCGCTTAGACTCAAGATTGGATTTCATATGCACTGTAAATAATATGAGACAATGGCTTTGTCTCAAAACCTGTATCTTGCTTTAAAACTATTTGAATTGAGCTTAGCAGGTGCTGATATTCCTTTTACTTAATACAGTACATATTTTGCTTCCGGACAGCGTTTGATTAATTTACTAGCAAGCATTATTTATTAATTAAATAAATGTTTTAAGAATAAACAACATTACCACTTGGGCCTTACACATTATATTACATTATATTATATTATTTTATATTATATTATATTTTTGACTACCTACTAGGACGGGTACAGATAATTTATTGGAAATACTACAGTCATCCTGCTGCTACCTTATTTCCCCCTATATGTGAGACGCACTTTCTGTGGGGCTCCCGACCGCAAAGGATATGAATATCACTTCATCATGGCACATTTGTAATATTTCAGAATTGTTGTAAATTCTGCACAACGAGCTGTAACAGGCAGACTAGTGGGTATAGCTGTGCAGTTCTCCGCCATCCTCCTTCCCCCAGTGTAGCATGGTGCATAACAGTGGTGCAGGCCCTCAACACTGTAGTTTACTTGCCTTTTTTAAGGTGTTAACTTAATGATTAAGTTTTGCTTTCAGATAATCTATTTATTTAACCACTCACAAGATCCTCTTGATATTAGATATTAGATATAAGAATCATTTGGAAGGAGCCCTCAATGTAGGCCCAAAATCCAAAGAGAGAGTAAGAATTTAACAAAATTACGGCCAGGCATGTTTAACATTATGTATGTCCATAACGTACATGATGACATCGTCGTTCGGAAGGCAGTTGACATTTTAATAAAATACCAAAATAAATATTAAACTTTATAATGGCCTCTATCCAAGATATAGTTAGTGGTCAAGGAATATGAGCTGTGCATGAGCCAGTCCGACCAAAATGAGCACATTTCAGATGCGAATTTGTTTACTGGTTGCATATAAATAGTATGAGGCCAACGCATTGACCTCTGGGGACAATATTCTGGGAGCCGTTGTCCCCCTCCCCCTCTAAAACAAGCAACTCAAGCGGAGCATGTTGTAGGCTAGTTGCCTACCTTGTGTAAATGTGAACATCTTTTTTCTTTGCCAAGTATAGCCATTCCTATTTTAAAATAGTGTACTACTTGACCACTAGCAGACCCTGATTCATAAAGTCATGAGGTGACTAGCCGCTGTCAGTCGAGATGTATCAGTGTCCTTGATATCACGACATCAACATTGGTCTCCATATTGTATGATGTTGCAAATTGTCCAGTAGTCCGTCTTGCATGGTAGGTCTTTGTAGTGGAGATTATCAAAGTGATTTGGTTTCAAACTATCACACTCTCTCACGTGTATTCTGCACACATAGTGTGTTATGGGTTACGTGTTGATGACTGCGCAGTTATTGCAGTCTTTATCAAATTGCAACTCTCATTCAGCTAAACAATTCCTATCAAGGAATCGGGATAAAGGCTATAGGGTCTAGTTACGCTCGGAAAGTGTGTAAGCAGAATTTGCGTGATTCTGGCTCAGTTCTTCTCTGAGGTCTCTCCTGCCTGCCGTCTAAACCCCACTAAGACATTTAATTGCCTCAAGCGACCTTGCCTTCGTGTTTTAACAGTCAACGCGGAGTCTAGCCGGAATAGATGGGAATAAGATGGCTTGCTAGCATGCGGATGATAATTAGGTCATAAGACAATTGTAACTATTTCAAATCCCTCTGTTTGTAATTGCTTATGCCCATCCCCCGAGTCTTAAAGTATGAGCGCCATAATTCCCGGACACCTCAGTTAGTGCGTGTATGTATGTGTGTGTGTGTGTGTGTGTGTGTGTGTGTGCGTGTGTTCGCGCGCGTTTGTGTCTTACGTTCGTCTACCCGTGTGTGTGTGTGCGAAGGCCTATGCATGTGAAACACAAATAGAGCGCGTCCCCTCTTTAGATAGTCTTTGTTTTCTGTGATTTATGAACATACTTTAGTATGTGCTATACGCAGGGAATATGTTCTTGTTACCCCCCGTTGCAACCGAGCCCCATTGTGTTGTTTATTTATATGACAGATGCGCTTATGCCGTGTGATGCATCATGTTTGGGTTGAGTCTATGTTCATCTTACTTTGTCAATAACACGTAACGCTGATGCTGAATGATAACCCAAGCCCTTCTCTCCTCTCCTCTCTGTTTTGTCTGCTCAGACGCCTGTGGCCTGTCAGACGCGGCTCACATTGAAAGCCTGCAGGAGAAATCTCAGTGCGCCTTAGAGGAATACGTGAGGAGCCAGTACCCGAACCAGCCCAGCCGCTTTGGGAAGCTCTTGCTTCGGTTGCCCTCTCTTCGCACCGTCTCCTCTTCGGTAATTGAACAGCTGTTTTTCGTCCGCTTGGTAGGTAAAACTCCCATTGAAACCCTCATCAGGGATATGTTATTATCCGGGAGCAGCTTCAACTGGCCCTACATGTCCATTCAATGATCCGAATGAGAGAGAGAGAGAGAGAGAGAGAAAAGAGACCTAAGGACCAAACACCCATCAAGTCGTGCAAGAAGACTATATATAGGACCTTGTTTCTGATCACCTTAGAAGACACTACATTTTTTAAGTCTTCGGGGACCGAGATGGAATTCGTAATGTACAGAGAATAAAGAACTGGACTTACGCCCATGTAAATCCCCATTCATCTTCAAGAACACTCTTCATTTTGTAAAATACTAGTCTTTATTTTCCTTTTTGTAAAAAATACACCCAAATAAATTGAAGAACATCATATGCGCAGTAAAAATGAATCAAGACTTAGCGGGAAAGTAATGTTTCCAAGCAATTATAAGATATGTCCTGTGTCTATGTATCTCTGTTTTGTATTTTTTTCTGGTTCTAAACCAGGTTTTCTGTGATTCTATACTAATGATTTTTGATATAACCTTTTGCTTCTTATAATGAGTGCGATATATGTTGTTGAAGCTATGTTCTCCAAGAATTAAAATTGAAGTGAGAATTTAAAACATAAAATAAAGAAAATTTTAGACAAATAAGAAACCGTCTAATCGCAATGACAATATTATCACTGATGGTTGAACATCCCCCTCCAACCATGAAATGGACATGCAACTCGACGGATAACTGACCTCACGGACTTTTAAGGAGAGGAAGCCCAGCAAACTTTTTTTCTTGGTCATGTGTGTGTGTGTGCGCGCGCTTGTGTGTTGAGTCAATCATCATTCAAAGAAGAACTACATGAAAATCAAAAAGCACTTTTAATATATCATTTTCAAAAATACATTTTGTTTGTTTCGTCTTGATGTGTTTGTTGTTTCTTGAGTTTTATTTTGTGTCGCCTTTCATATGTTTGGTTCATGAATACTGACTGACTGGTGCTAAGGGGTTTGTGGGTGGGCCTTGGGTTTAGTTGATAGATGTGTTGGCGACTGTGTAAGTAAAAAAAGATAGAGACATCAAAGTGTTGTGTTTATCGCATTACTACATATGCTTTCATAGCACAATATACAGGTGGTCTTTCAGTTCATATCATAATCCGTTCATAACCAGTGGGTTGCTGGATTTTCATTATGCTGAATGGCCTCATCGTCAGCAAATGCACGTAGGCTCATCTGATTAAAACAAAGGCTTTAAAGCATTTTGCTATGTATTGATAGAACACATTACGCCGGTGTCGGCTTTAATGAGAGCTGTGTGAGATGACTGTACTTCCTCGGGTGGTCCTTCAGATGTAAAAAAGACAACATATGTTACAATGGAGATATTTGATTTGTAGTTTAGACGCCCGTGCCCTTTACATTCACGCGTACCTGCTTATTGCAGTATATATTGTGTTCCTGTCATGGAAAGATACTGTGCGTAGATTACTACGACTGTTGCCCACTGCTAGTTGCAAGAGATCGGGGCCGAAACAACATTAATGTGTAATATTTTTTAAACCTCAAGCATCAGTGTGAGCCTATACACTACAGACAGTTTTTTCCTCTCAATAGAGACACCAAGTGATGCTTTGTCGAGGTGAGAAAAATAAGTCCAGAAATAAGAGAAGAAATCCCTGAGAAATTGGGCATTGATAACATTCCACATGTAACGTTGTAAAGAGGGGTGTTGCAGCAGCTGCAAGGCAGCGGTTATATGCGTGATCAATCTGGGAAATGTATACTGCTGCATGTAAGCTGGTCGATAGTAGCACTAAATGTGATGCATTGTATGCTGAATAGAGAGCAGAGCGAGGATAGCCGTAAATGAGGGAGAAGAGGGAGGATGCCATTCGCTTCCTCTGGGCTCGCGGCTCTGAGAACGTCTTCCCCTTTTTACACGCTGAATGTTGTAACAGCATTGACAAATAAGCTGTCGTGTTGGGAAGGAAAATTACTCGCCCTTTCCTGCGCGGTGTGAGTGTGTGTGTGTGTGTGTGTGAGAGAGAGAGAGAGAGAGAGAGCATCGTCCCCTTTCCTATTATTAATAGCTGTGTGGCAAGTGTGGTCCACTGTGATGAACTTTGACAGCAAGAGCAGGGTTAGTATGCTTTTATGGGTCAGTCGTGTCATTTGAGAAAAGAGCAAGCATGAGTAGAGACGATACATGTTTCAGTCACTCAACAATTAAGAACGTGATCTTATTACTTGAACTTTACTTGTATGCATCCAACGGTTGTATACTTCTCTTGAACCCGTGTTAGCATATTCCACAGTGAGAGAAGAATGATAAGAATACATGCCTCAGACTGATTGGGTCATGATGTCATACGTGGGTTTTCGAATACCTCTGGTAAAAGTTGATTTCCTTGCTTTGTAATGATGTGCTGTTGCCTGATATTTGTTCGTTTAACAAAATAAAGAACGACACACATTTAATATATATAGGCCATGAGCCACGCATGCAAACTATAATTTATGGATTTATTCAGAATAAAGTTAATTATCGCTAAGCTAAGCTAAGCAAAGCCTACAAATTAATTACGCACATCAAACAACCAAAACAGTTTTGCATCGGTAAATAGAGGCAGGAGTACTGCATGTCTCTGAAGCGTGTTGACTTCGGCAAAATTCTACAGTTTATGATCCAATCAATGTACTAACACATGTTGCTGTACTACTCTGCCTCTTTTGAATACTTTCTAAATAATGGACCTGATGATGTCTGTGTGTAGGCCTGTAATAACACCGTGCTTTTGCCTTGTCTTACAAAGCGAAAAGCTATGTGTTTGGATTTTTTTTACAGCTGGTCAGAGGAAGGGGTTGATCTTTTTAACTTGTTATGCAATGTCTTGTTTGACCATATTATTGAGTATAATATTAAAACACTTCCAAGACCTGGAATAATGAATTCAACCTACTAAAAGAAGTATCGGATATTTCTTGCAATTTCTCTAATAATTGATAGTTTTGAGTTTGACTCTTACTCAAATGTTAACTAAATTAACGAAAAAGGATTGAAACAGAACACGGATAAGACATACTTTTGCAACTTTCTAAAATACAGAATGATCTCATGCTGCTCGACCATCTCCTTCAAAGTCTCCTTTGGCACTTCGTGTGATATTTTTGCATTATATCCAATTCAGGATATGCCACTCTAAACATAAAGTATCTGGGACGTCAAGGTGACAGTTTCACCACAGTTTTAAACCCCTCAAAAAAGAAAATGTGTCATACGTGGGGTAGCACACTCGTTGCTTTTGAGTTAGGGGGCAAAGATGTTAATTTATGTCTTGTTGTTTTGATCAGTTGCAAATTTGCCAACGGCCATCATTACAATAGTCAAACAGACTAAACTGGACTTCTGTGGTTTGGCGAATTGGGAGATTATGTGTAGTATGGCGTCTTAGTAACATAAAAAAAAAACAATTTACCTTTGTCTTGTTCCATTTTTCAAAGCACACATGAGTGACTCGTAACATGGGGTTATTTGTTTGCGTACACCGGCAGCTGATTTCACACAGCAACATGTACTACCTGTTGTGACAGAGCGCCTATTTTCAAAAGCGTATAGGCTTCAAAAATAAGTTGACCTTCCTGCAGACCTTTATATACAATGTTCTATCTATCTATCTATCTATCTAGCTATCTGTGTCTACATATCTGATAATATATATAATATTCAGCTTTAATTTCTATTGAAATTTCACGTTAGAAATGCTTTTAAAGTCCTAATCACATACTCTGTTATATAGCTACGGGGACAAGGCCATGAGCTGCAAAGTGATGAGATGCCTTCTAAATTGTGCTGTCACTTGAAATCGCCATGTACTTGTTGGCTTTGTGCACGGGCGGCCATATGCAGTCAAGCTAAGATGACGCTACATTGCTGTTAACAATCTCAGTGATCACGGCATAATTCTGCGTCCACAGCCTCACCAAGAAGGTTTAAGCCATGGATCAAATCCAACACTACGGGGCATAAAATCCCCCCAGTTGTGAGTCTAGCATAAGGGGACGCCAATGCGCATGTGTGTGTGTGTGTGTGTGCGTGTGTGTGTGTGTGTGTGTGTGTGTGTGTGTGTGTGGTCGGTCCACGGCATGTGAGGGAGGGAGGCGAGAAGGCACAGACCGCTGTGTAAGCGATCCCTTTGTGTTGATTTAGGAAGACGTTTGCTGTATATAACGTTCAAGGCTGATAATATCATTGCTTGGACCAGATAAATAAAGCTCTGGCCAAACCATTGGGTCAGCTATCGATCCTCTCCGCTCTGAGAGGGAATGGGAACGCGACGACATGGTGTTTGGAGGGGACTGGGGGTGGGGGGGCTCTTATTAGCATTCCATACCCATGGACTAACACTGACAACTAACAGAGATATCTAGCTCAACTCCATGCTCTCTCTCTCTCTCTCTCTCTCTCTCTCTTTCTCTCTCTCTCTCTCTCTCTCGCTCTCTCTCTCCCTTCATGTTAAGGTATAGTTTTCATACAGATTTGCAGCCCGAACGCATTCTAGTATAAACTGCATAATGTCACCATTTCAAGTCACAGTTCGAGCTATATGCCTAGTGACATATTTATTTAGGTTTTTCAAGGTATGATACACTCAGGGACTGTGGTGTAACTTCATTTAAAGATGGTATTAGGCCTATTAGTATTATTTATTATCATAAGTGGGAATTTACTGACTAGTTTGTGAAGTCAAAGTTAATAAACTTAGGTACAAGGGAGTGCAACTCACTATGGAAAGGGAATGTATTTTCGTCCACATCTATATTTAAAGGTGGTTGTAATTTATTGATTAATGTCATTCTTCAACCGAAAACACAAATCATACAACTAGTCATACCACTCTAAAAATATTTTCTTTCTGTGATTGACTGTGGAGTTTGTGCCAGGCTTCTTCTCTCTGAAAATACATGATTAAACGGCCTCCAAACCTGTCCAACAATGACAGCTGTTTATCAGTTACTGATTTCTTTCCAAGCTTCTTTCCCTCCTACCCCAAGCTCCGTTTCTATCCGGCTTTGTTGTTTTAAAATATGCGTGTCTCTCCGGAATGCCAGTCACGAGTCCAAACTTTGTGTCCAGCCTCCCACATGAAATGATCCCCTTAAAGGGGGCTCAATATGTCTCAATCTGCACTCCACTTCACTCAAAGCATTTGGGTATATGGGACAGACCCCAGAAATATATTAATTAAAGCGAGATGTTCGGCTCACAAAAGACTTACTAGAGGAAATCGTGACGAAGATGAAGGAAGACACTACAGTTGTAACATTTCACCAGCTTTGAAAAACCTCCACCTCATAGTAAGTTTTTTTTGCATTCATTTCGTCCTCCCTAAACGCTGTGCTAGAGTGCGTGTCGGCAATGTGTGTGAGGCGTGTGTGCACGCGCGCGTGTGCCCGCGTTCAAGTAAAATGGATAAGCGGAAAGGGAACGATGGAAGCAGAGAGGGGCGATGGAAAGGGGGAGGGCGGTGTGTGTGTGTGTGTGAGGAAAGCGAGAAAGAAGAGGATGTGCCTCTGCGCGTATTTCTCCGGCTGTCATTAACTACAAATTAACACGTGGCATTTAAACTGGAGAGAGCTAGTTTTCTGTGTTTGTGTATGTGTTGCTGAAATAAATCAGGCTGCCGGAAAGGGGACCCTGGGGATTGGAAAGCAAAGTTTTCTTTGAAAGGGAAAGCGTGACACAAGAGGTAACCGAGTCGAAACGTAGACGGCGCTGTTCTAACTAAATTCTCAAGTATAAAATGGTTCATCCTGTCTATTTTAGTTTCTCGTCCAACCTTTTTCTAGCGGACGCGTTAAGTGCGATTGGATATGACAAGCTCTGACTCGCGGTCATTCCGTAGCAATCTATCCTAACCTAATTGGCGTTTAAGGCTACATTAGTGATTTTTGTCGGAAAAGACGTGAATTGTTATGTTTTATTTGGCATCTGTCAGATTCGAGTACGCGTTACCTGTTGCTCATTAGCAAACATACAGTGAATCTTGGCAGTCAGTCACCAATAGGCTACAAATTCAAGGTTGTGTATACGCCAAACTTATTCTGTACCTAATCCCTTCAAAAATCGTAATGACGTCAACTTATCGTGAGATCTCACAAACAAAAAGAATTTAATTAATATGTTAATTTACAGTTTCAAATGGGTCTTAGTAGACACCCACGTAGTTGGATTTAGCAGCATATGGAAAATAAGCAACTCAGTTGCTACATAACATAACTTAGAGTGCCTTTGCTGCTCGGCTGTATTTACAGCTTGAGTTTTTTAACACACAACAGATGGTTCACGACCATACCACCTCAGCCAGCAAGTTTCTCAATTTTTCTGCGCAACATTTTGTTGCAGTTCCACTCCATGCTGAGACTCTATTTGAGAGAGATCAGGGTCTGGTTACATGCACACAATTCTGGAGAAGAAAAAAAATAATGCTGATCTTTATCTGTAATTTCTCTTGTGGCAGAAATCGAGTTTGCTCTGAAAACATGGTTGCACGAGGAAATGTATGCCCTCTCACATCACTGCCATGCATTTTTAGATTTCATTTAATCAAATGATTATTTAACCAACACTTTCATAGGCATTTGTCAATACATGCTATTATACCGTACACACTTGGTCAACACCAGTTTCTACATCTCCCCAACCTGTATTTCCCGTATATCCTAACCTACTCATCCAACTTGGACACGAGTTTTTTATATGCAATACTGGCCAATATAGGCCTATTTTACAGGACTGGCCAAGGTAGTGCAGTATGTCAATGATATTCATAAATCTTCCAATGTCCCAGTGGATAAACGCATGGGTATATCTATCTATCTATCTATCTATCTATCTATCTATATATATATCTATATATCTGTCTATCTGTCTATCTATCTATCTAGTCATAAATAAACCATTCAGGCTTTTAGTGAGCCCTGATTTGCTGCAGACACGCCTGACAGCCTTAGTGAATTATGCTGTGGTTAATATTGCCCTAATTTAGTTTTTATTTGCCTAATTTCTCAGCATGGCTTCTATTTTCTCTCATAATAAATGACTGAAACGTTTTGTCGGGGGATATTTTTCATTCCTGCCACGAGGGCTGGTGCTGACAGTTGCTTTATCTAGCGCATTCTAACGTTAACCTCGCTATGCTCCTCTGATCTTTTGGTATTCTTTCCCTTTCTCCCTGGTGTCTTGCTTGTGGTGGCTGTAACTCTAGCTTTTGAAAGATGAATTTGCCCCATTCATTCGCAAACATGCATGTCTCGTAAAAGCAAATGGCAAGACTGGGGTCACTGAAAAATGCAACATTAATTAAATGAGGTATAATAGCGAGGTAGACCATTTAGCCCGTTGATGTGTATGCACTCTGAATGTTCCTGTTTAAAATATTTCGATATACTCCAGTATTTTCTGTCGTTGACCTGGAAGACCCTATGTTCTTCGAGGGAGGTTTGCCAGGATATTCCTGAAACGAAGGCCTTCTTTCATGAAGTAAAGTACTGCTTTGATGGGTACCAAAGCTGCAGTTTTATCTTGTGTGCCGATCCATGGGAGCGTTCCATATAGAAGCTCGTTGAGTTGTTGCTAAGACTATGAGGCCTACATACCGCCACTCGGATTGTAAGAGTGGCTCCTCTGCTCGTTAAAGAAGCCACATCACTAATCTCCCTTGTGTCGCTTGAAAGACAGCACCGTAGTTTGCAAGAGAAGACTGTGAGCGCATTCACGTGTGTATGTGCGTGTGTGTGTGTGTGTGTGTGTGTGTGTGTGTGTGTTCTTAAACGATGGGGGTCGGAGCAAACTGGGTGGGGTGGTGTAGGGTGGGGGCAAGGCAGACAGAGTGAAAGGGGGTGGGAGAGGAGGGAGAGCGAGGCGAGTTCTGGGTTCACGAAATGCCCTTTTTCTCTCGGAATGACCCGGCCCATCTCTTCAAAGGCGAGGCAGACATGAGCGCCCTTAATCTGAACGGCAAATTTCCCCGGTCTTTCGGGGGTGTTTTCTCAGTATGAAACCGGAATGTGTTCCCTGGTTGTCATAATGAAGGAATGACTAGTACCATCGCCACAAAAAAAAAAATCCTGGATAATTCTATCGAAGCTTGCAATTTCTCCTTTATATTTATGCCTGCCATCCCTACCCCCAAATCCCTCTCGTCAAAATCCATTTGCATTCGTTGATGATATCAATAAAGAATAGCAGGGATCCTCTTTGGTTGAGGCAGGGGTAGAATATGGTGAAAGGGGATATAGGCTTTTTGGACAACACTGGACGGAGAGTGGACGGAGTCGCAAAGGTCAGTTGTCCATTCACATCAGGGTGGCGGGGGGCGTTGCGTTTGGCAACGCTAGAGAAGCTTTTTGTGATTGGGGAATGAAAAGGAGTCATCCACAAAGCCCGTCATACTTCAAATGCGTCCCATCACATCTTCACTCCCTGCGACACTGGGGGATACAAAACGACGACAGCATGGCACCATCACAGGGCATTCGAAATAATAATCAAAAAAAGTCTGATCCTGCTGATGGGGGAATTTCATATAGCTCCAATATAGCTATTACATACTATCAATCTGATCTCATCTGATATTTGTGATTCTGATGGTTTAATCTATGTGATAAACGTATTCACTGGGGAGATGATGTTCATTCACCAGTTCGTCATATGTATAAAGCTTTTAATTTATTTACTTATCTTTCATTAAGATGTTCATTTCAGCGTTAGGCCAACATATCAAGTCGTCATATCTAATATTTTCTTTAAAACCTAAACCATATTTCAATATGAGGTTTAACTTCAGCCACACGCGTTTGTTTATACCACTTGGCCTGCCTGTAGCGCAATGAGAACGAAGATAAGTGTCTAACAAAAACCACCGCAAGCTCTAGTTTCCTTTCCTCGAGTTAAATATCTCGATTGAAGGTGAGAAGTTCACCGCTTCCTGGTTCATTGCTTGCTATTTCACCAACTCTTGGTACATGTGATTTATTTGTTTCATATATTTTAATTGTGTATGCATTCTATGACTAATATTCCAGGTATTTGTATATAATGTGTAAATAAAAGAGGAAATAAACTCACAACATGATCATTCAGAGATGGTACAGTGAGAGAACACAGAAAACAGTGCCATACATTGCAGATTATTTTCAGGTCAGTATATCTGAGCGCCTTTACGCCCTATATATATATATCAAATCTTGCAACGTGTCCCAAAGGAAATATTTATCCATAAATAAAAAAAGCAATAACATGACTTATTAACTTGGAATGTGAGTCCTACTTGATTATAAAAACTCCAACAACATGGAGGAGTCGGTCTAGTTTGTATGGGAATGGCTGCCATTGTTAGGATTAATGTATTATTTTTGCTTGTCGATGATGCTTAATTGCATCAGTAGTTGCAAGTGTTCTTAGATCCGAGGGACTGGTGCAAGTAGCAGCCATTTGGGTCGACTGTTGCTCGGGTGTGATAAATATAAGGCCGAGTGATGGGAGAGTAAAGGGTGACGAACAGGACTGAGCTTCTTAAAGCCTTCTTAACGCCACGTCATTCGTAAGTTATACCTTAAGAAGATGTACCTTAATGTTTCAAGGTGTGTCCCAGAGTTAAGGTATACCTTCTCCGAGAGATACTTTCCTAAGGTTGGTCTGGACTACTCTTAGCTATACTTTAACCCAGTTTTCAAATTCAACAAACCTTTAAGGACCTACAAGTGATGTGTTACTGGCTGGACGTATTCACTGACTGCTGTGTAAGACCAATATATATGTGTTGCGTTACATTTTGTGCTTCATTAAATAAAAAGACAAAAAAAAAACATCGGTATACATTATTTGGCCGTAACCTACAGCTGTACAGATTTGGGAACTTTTTTTTATTTTATTTGGACTTGCATAGTATTTCTTGTTCTTTCTAATAATGATCACCTGTCCTTCAATCTGAGTCATGCCCGTCATACTCGTCTCACGCATGCTCAAACCTATGTGAATGACAATAATCGATTCCAGAAACATGGATTCAGCCTCCGAAAGTAAACATATAGGAAAGCTTCTCCGAGGGGAACTCACAAGAGATGTTTTGGGAAACACGGGTGGAAAAGTAAGCAACTTCAGGAAGGTATACCTTTCAAATCTTCGTAAAACGCTGAGACACCGTTATGGGAAACCCTCCCCAGTTTCTCTTCGTTCTTTTCGTCGTTGCCCTCAGCTATCGTTTTACTGCGAAATTGCAGTTACAATAAAACATTTGAGGATGATTCAAAACATGGCCCACTGAGATTTTAGAAATAAAGCTCGAGTGGCAAATCATGTGATGTATCTGAAAGCAAGTCAGTGTATCGTGCCTGTAAGCTTGCTGACATGGTACAATTGGAGGGATAACGTTTGCGTATAGACCCAGTCTTCTGAAATACAAGCAGTATCCAAAAGGTAGCCAGTGTTAGCCTACTGAATGTCGCAGTAGCATCAGAGATCGAATGGGGCTCTTGTGTTGGTTAATGCATTAATATTGTCACAAATAAAGAGCGAAAGAAAGGCAGAATAGGATATTAGTCCTTAGCGAATCGCCGAGGCTCTCCCATGTGCCTGGACTGCTCAGGGGAAGCTCAAGCCTCTGCCAGACAGTGGTTTGGTGCTCTCGAGGAGCAGTGCACTCGCACACAGAGCAGCCGCTGTCTGCCGGTGTTTGTTGCTACGTTTGTTTGCTAGATGGCGCTCTGTGTGCTGGGACCCTCTGAGACACCAGCCGTTCCCAGTTCATGTCTGTCTGACGTAAACCTCGCACACCACATTTCTTTTCATTTCTTTCTCGCTTTGTCTTTCAAAACGGGGAATTCAAATTCGTTATTTTTTTCTCTCCTAAAAATTCGTGTTTTTATACAGTTTATGCCAAGTAGCCTACAGGCTGTGCTTGTGGATGGCAAGAAGACTGCACAATGTGTATGTCTTTCTTGTTTTTATTTAAAACATTACACTTGATGAATCCTTAGAGGATATCGATAGGATAGCCTATTTTAATTGTATAGTACTGTAGCTTAAAAGTATAGACACACTTCAACTTTTAGCTTTATGAGATAACATATATATATGCTATAACATCTATGTGCTATTTCATGTGCAGTTATCGGTTGTTTTTACATTTTGCATTTAAGGAAAGCAGGTTATATAGTCTAGCTCCCCTCGAAGAGATTTTTCTAGAACAGGTTAAGGATATCATAATGATAAAGATGTGAAAACATGTCGCATTATTGTTTGATTTGAATTGGTCTCTTTCCTTCAAGCTTCAATGAATTAGCACTGGAGAACAAGCCACGGAAATGATGCAATATAGATGTTTATTATTCCCTCGTCTATTTAAGCGATGATATGTGAGTTTTTTAACTAATATGGAATGGGCGCGTTTTAATGCGATCAAAACAGTATTGTATGGTATGTGCAGTCTGCAGATATTACACTTCTACTAAGCCTGGGCTTGGCCCTGTTTGACGTTGATGAATGTGTCGGAGACGTAGGGAACATTTGAAGATGTTTTTTATTGGTAACAGCGAAGAGGATATCGGTGATCAGGTGCAAAACGCACCTTACACAGTGACAAAACACAAATAGCATTTTTGAGAAAATAAATACGTATATGGAACAAACATCAATATTACATTTCATGAAATGAAAAAAAAAATACAATATCAATAAAATGATATTTTGAGCTAGGTGAATGTCCGTATGTCTAAATATACAATGCAGCATATTCACATTTTAATTATTAAGTATTTGCTTTCCACCATAATTCAAGTTTGTAGAATAACAATATAGCACGTTTGAAACCACAGTTACAGCTCCCTCTTTCTAGCAGCTGACCTGTGAACGTTGTATTAATAATGTGATCATAAAACATGTTATTGTGGAAATATGTTGCATTGGAGGTGTAATATTGCTTCGTTAGACAGTTCACGCCACCCCCTGTCGGACCCTGTATGGTAGCTCACCACAGGTGCTCTGGCTGAGAGACCCTCCACCTGGACAGAAAAGACCTCAGTCAAAGCTGGCCTTCGAGTCGGTTTCCCCATGCCTTCAACTCATAAAATACAATGTCTGTGTCAAATCTGATCTGCAAAAAGGAGAGAAGCTGGGCAACAGACGCATGAGGTGGCCCCTTTTAAATACTAGATTTTTTAATAATTCGCCATTTTAGCCACCCACTCTGTGTTCAGTTGTAGAGTTTTCTCATGGTTATTGTTTAACGTTACTGGGAATAATTATGCTGATAAGAATGCTATAAGACGCACAGCCCTTGGGGTAAATCACAGTGCACATTATTAGAACACTTTCATTAAAAGTGTGGGAAAAGTGTTATTTTTTCATAAAATTCTTGCCTGAAAAGAAATAGGTTTGCCCACATTCTTGTTATTTGACCATAGACTAGGGGATACAAGACAATTACGTGAATATGTGATGCAAAAGTAGATATGTTCGCCGTTCGTTGTGGAATCAATGATGTTTTTTATATTTAATTAAAAAAAGACTACTTTGTGTAAAGTCACAACAAAGCAACTTATATCTACACTAAAACCAGATTTGCCATAAAATGTCACATTTTTAGAATACGTAGTAAAGCGACTTTGGGCTAATTATTATCCTATATGACTCATGTATTTTTATTGGACTAACATAGACTTCAGAAAATCATTTGCCTTCCCTTGACAGTTAGCAGTAAATATAGTGGATGCTTAGTTTTTGTTAAGTGGAAAATGAGATATTTAACGCAACTCTGGGATCGAACAAATTATTTGTTATCACCATTGAGAGCGCAAGGGACCATTGAGAGCGGGTACAAAGCTGCCGACGTGCACGCTCGTTAGGTTCCGTGGCTGTCAGTATAGTTAGCAGCGTTCTGATATGGACGGTGGCTTCTGAGGCTCATCTCCCGGGATTTTAATTAACAAGCTGTCTGAAAGCTGTGGAGATCCATCAGACAACTCGAGCCCACCAGCAAATCCCCCTATCCATCAGAGCTCCCAGTCCGTTCCAGCGACAAAAAGAGACACTTTCAATGATTCCCCAAATCAACTTTCTTTTGAATTTGGTTGGACTATGTGCGTGTGTCTATGTGTGTGTGTGTGTGTGTGTTGGGGAGGGGGTTGCAAGTGTGTATTTGGGGTAGGGGTGTGAAGTGAGTGTGTGCAAGTGTGTGTATCGTATAGGCTCCCCAACGCTAAGGGAGGTAGAACCATGCAGGGGCATACAAATATGGTAGATGTCTGGGGCTGAATCGAGTTCACTGTATAGTTTAATATTTCAGTCCACGTGAATGACCTGCTATCAGATAAGAAGATTTGGGATTTAGTGTCAATACTTCGAAACATACTCTCTCTCTCTCTCTCTCTCTCTCTCTCTCGTTCGTTCTTATTCGCTCTGTCTCTCTCTCTCTCTCTCCCTCTCAGATTTTATGCTGGTCTCCCACTGGCACTCCGACAGGGGTAATTTGATAGCAGGGCTGGGGCGAGTTCAAGGTCAAGCAAGAGCGCTGTCCATGGTACTACGCGGGGGTGGCTGGGTGCTCTTATCAAATTAGACCGGACAAGTTTGAAATCGATTGGCATCACAAAGCATCTGGAGACTGCCAACCAGCGGTTACAACATTTAACAAGTCACTGACACATCTCCACATTACAAGTCCACATAGTTGATCAATCACAACTAACTAGCCTCTGCTCACGCAACTGATACAATATCCCGAATAATACTTGTTATTATCTATAATAGTCAAATGAATATTAGAATGTACCAACATTTAATAAAATTAAACGGATACACGCTGTTTTCAAATATTTTGTTGTAGTTTATTCTAATGATCACATTGAGGCCATATAACACACGAGGCACACATTCTAGTTTACTGACAAAAAGGTCTGTGACAAGGTTGTTTTGGATACATTTAAAACACTATAGATAAGGCTTGATTAAAAATGCAGATGTCTTAATAATGGAATTAAGAATTTGCTTTGTGTCTTTCATTCAAGTTGATGTCTTATTTAGCAAATGGTTTCACGGGGGGGTAATATTATACCAATATAGCGCGGAGCATAGAATAATACAACGTATAGAGTCATCTTTAATGAAACGTCAATTGCTTGTTTTCACGACTATAGAAAGTGTTCCTCTATTATTTGTTGTTTTTTAATTTATTATCTTAATATCAACAGCTGTTAATGCAAAATAATAGAGCTTTGATCTAACTTTCATATTTTAGGTCAGTAGTCTTAAGTAAGAGTAGAGTAAAAAATTAAACAGAAAACCTCCCCCCAAAAAACACAAAAATGACACTGAAGTGGCATTCATACTCACTATTTTCTAAACGGTTTTAACAGTGTCTTAAAATAAGTGCATAATCTTCAGCCATCTTTACACAAAGTTTATTAAAAACTTTAACCCACTGACACCATTAAACATGTTATAAAAATACACATAGGCCACAAAAAAATGGTTTCTTACAAATCGTATTAATTACTCTCCAATAGTTTTAGTACGAATGGAGGAGCCAAAGTAGCCCATAGCCATGGGTATTTATGTCAAACAATTATTTCATCACTGTTAGTTGCCACATTGAGGTAAGCACATTCATGAAACCGTTAACCATGGTTCGACCAGTCGTGAGATATGGTTGTAGGCTATATGATGGGGTTGTGTCGGGGTACAAAAATAATGATATATATATCGTCAACAGATCCATATTTATTTTGCTGGGCTGGTGGTTGACAGCGATAAAATGCTGCTGTTCTTTTGCTGACATAAGCGATGAACACGGCTGCAGGTATAGCCTACACCGTGTACCAGGCCGTCTCCCGAGGCACCAGCCCCTATCAGCTTGGTCGCAGCCTGTCAAATTTCGAGCAGAGCAGAGAGGAGCGTTTGATAACACCTTTTCATCTCCTCTCGCTGAGTCAGGTATAGCAAGCACCACGTCGATCTAACACAAGAACAAAGGCATAGTCGACTGGACGCCTTATTATCAACAGTGGTTTAGACAGCTGTCAGGCAGCAGAAAAGAAAAGGAGACGTCCAATTTTCAGCGAATGGGATTTTAAAGAGAGCAAATGGGGAAAAATCAGAGCAAACCTATTGAGAGGGAGAGAGAGAGAGTAGCGACCAAAAGAGATGGCGTGGATCGCACACAAGAGAGGAAAAGCCACAATGTTTAGCCAAGGGCTGCTCTGCCTGTGCTTAATTCTGACCCGTTACGAACGGCACACATATGACTGTAATATATATATATATTTATAATATATATTATATACATAATACTTGGTCAACGTGTAGGTCGTTGCCAGTCAGTAACACCACCTCACCACCACAACACACCTGTTTGGGGGCTATACCTCTGAAGAGTTTGCAGTTACTTGAGGGGACAAACAATGTCTCCTTCTCTCTATCGCCCCACGAATAAAGTTAAGAATTGTATTTCCACATTGCAGGAGGCATGCTCTGTGACCACCACGCTTCGACCATCAGGTGGAAGTACCTTCACCCCTCAAGTACAATGGCATATTGTATAATGTAGCGAGGAAGGGATCCTTTCGGGGCACGTCAAGGTGGACACGGGGAGTAGAGTCTCTCAGGATTAAGTTTTAGGCGTGTCTTCGAAACCCTATGGCCGATATCACAGTGAGCCGTTCGGGTGGAAATTCCATCCCCGCTCTGAAATGACAGGCTGCCCTGCACTCTCACTTCTTTTCCTCCACTGCAGGAACTTTAGAGGGAGTAGCTCGCGCCTTCCGCCATGCCTCAGAAGTCAGAACAGTCTGACACCCGTCCGTCACAAGATTATATGGAGGACACGAGCTGGAGGTGATGATTTCTGGGTTAGGGATAGAGTTACACGTATGATTTGTAGGCTTTTCAATAATATAATATATACATTTTGTTTTGTTCTTAGTATAATTGTTGTGGTTGTTGTTGTACTAGTTGTTGAACTTCGGTGTCAAACATAATATTGATAATAAAATGTATGTAATTATACAGATTAAAAAATCCCAATGATCCTCTGTTTCTCTAACTTCCTCTTTGTTAAAAAAAACCCCGGATCAAATCCTGTTTGGATTTGATGGATCACATGCTTCGAACCTTTGGGCTGTGGCGTCCTGCAACTATTTAAATAACTATTTAGTTATAATATAGCTATAATGTAGTTGTTTATAACATATGGTTTATACTCAATTGTTAAATTAAAGCCAAATATTTGACCACGCTTCCACATCACATGCAGGATAGATGTCCGTTAGTTTAATAACTTTTTACCGAGGTTTACACTCTAAAACAACATCATTAGGCCATTTGCACCATGTGTGTGTCTAGCACCAGTGAAACATTGAGGTATGCCGCATTTTATGGTGACTTGTGGTGAAACGTCGTTGTGTGATGAATTTTGGTAAGTTGCAGGCCTACAGTTAAACTACATTGCGCCAGCATAAAGCCACAACAAAACGCCTTCAGATGGAAATCTGGAAACTACAGCCTCACATACAACTAGCATGAATGATAGACTATTGTGAAATAGCTATACATGTTTGAACATTTAAGTCACTGCATTCCAGTTGTCCAGTACACTCAGTTGTTGAACTGTTGCAGTTGTTCTCATCACTCCGCGAAGTGAGGGCGACCGTGGTTTCGCTGCTTAAAGTAAGTGGGGAAAAAGTGCGAATTGGAGACCACGTAGGCCTACATTTCCCAAAGCCCAGCGCCAGTCTTACTACAGAAGGCGCAACGAACGGAGTGAAGTCAGCAATATATATATAATAAAAATTGACAAAACATATTGCAAAAAGCTTTTCTTGGGTGGAACAGTAAAGTTGGGGGGAAAAGAAAGGTGATATAGCACTAAATTCCATTCCAGTCCATTTTGATGTAGAGCACCCAACACGTCTCCACCTGACATTGCTTTCCTTACCTCCGTGTAGGCCTTAAAGTAATTATATATATTCCCACGTCCTTACTTGTAAGTACACAAATATACAGCAAAGGGGTCTCTGTTAGAGTCATGAAACATAAGAAATGTGCGCGAAACGCCTGTGAAAGTCACACTGAATCCAAGGTATTTCATTTCAGAGGCAGTCTTTCCCACAGCAACTGTCTTTACAACCTCAGAAAATCACAGGAGATGTAATTGAGGGGGCGGCGTGGTTTAGGGTAGAAGAGCCTAAAAGCTGCCATTAAAGCCGAATAAAACGCCTCTGCCAACAGCTGTCTGTGAGGCACGCTCGGTGTCATGATCGCGCTGTAGCCTATAGTTATATACACACACACACACACACACACACAGGCACACACACAGGCACACAACCTTGTAACCTTTACAGGAGCGTGTGTCAGTGTTTTCAAGTTGTGGTAGACAGTTTCAAAGAGGCAGACGGATTAATATAAGTTATTTTATTATAGACTGGTGAAAAGCTCACGCATTCTAACTCCATATGGTTAGTAGAAAGAAAGACAGAATTAAGGTACGAAAGAAGGAAGGAAGGAAAGACAAACAGAAATAAAGGAAGAGAGAAAGAAAGAAGAAAGAAAGAAAGTGATATTTCGGTGGATTATACGGCTATCTCTTATGTCAACAACGAAATATTGATTGTTGCAGGTTGTTGACCCGTCAAATGTAGGGGTTAGACTCTTCTTCAGAAGGGAGGTATATAATTATGCAAATAGTGATCTGACTGTGATCCGGTGGAGTGCACGCGAAGACAGAAAGGGGAGGAGAGTGACATTCCAACTTTTCCTTTTCTATGAGAATAGCTAATATTTAGCGGACTTTGCAACGGGGATGGGACGGGGTGGGGGAGTCAAAGGGAAACATCTAAAATTGAAATATCATCAGAAAGATCGACTAATTCGATAAGAAAGTGAGAGGTTTGGAGCTGAGGTGTGTCTGGAACGAAAAGTAGAAACTAGCCCGGTGGGTGGCTATGCAGATTTCAGGAGTTGTCTAAATACACACAGAAACAATTGGATATGTAGCTGAGCCTACCAATACTACTTGAGCTATGAAATGTACCTTCATTTATCCCATCCTAAATGTCTGCAGTTTAAAAAAACTTGTCGTGATGAACAACACTTAGTATTTTAAGTTCCCTCCGGTTTACACATTATTGTTCCATGGCGCAGGATTGATCATTATTTTGCAAAACTACCGTTACTGTAACATTAAGTTATTCATGACTGCAAGATTCAAAGACGTCTATTATATATCATACACGTACAACTCGCTTTAAATTGAGAGTTTTCCAGTACTGCCAACCCACATGATGCCTTTTGTTTTGAATACCCCGATGAGTTAAAAAAAAAAGTTTACAAAATATTTATTTTTATATTTGTCATTCCTTTTTTTCATCAGCAAGCAAGGGAGCGACGCAATGCGGTCTCCTCAAGCTCATTTGAGGTTTTTGACAGCCATTTACGTCCACCCTGGACATCTTGTACTAGACTGCGGTCAGTCGTCAATCGTGAGTGAAGCATATCACCTTTCACTGTTGGTGTCCGCAGGTATGACACCAGTGGACAATATCGATTGTTCTTAACGAGTCACCTTGAAAGAAGCCATGGACTGAACACGTCGTTGCTCTCCATTCAAGAACATCCCAGAAGGCAGACTAGATAACTTTTTTGAGCTTCCGTGGAAATACCTCTGTTGTCTCGGTAAAATAATACCAGTTGAAACTTTTAACTGGAGTAAAAGACATTGATCTAGCAACAGCAGCATAGGCCTACACATCACAACACATACACAGCACATTCACATTAAAAATATTTTATTCATTAATACTAATTACAATGAATGTATACTGAAAATACATTTAGAAATATACTTGTAGGGTGATCACAGAAGACGAAATAAAACAAAAATAAAAGACAACATCTGTGTACTTCTAATTTGTAAAATCTCAATGTGAAGTTTGTCAACATACCTAAAAAAAAAAGGACATCGGCAATTTAACATCAAAGATATTACAATTGGCCACCCAGAAGGATGCTTCTACTTGATGATCCTAATTGTAAATGGGAGTTAATGCTTCAAAAAAAAGTACATACGATTTGATTAAAAATATTTGAAAGAGAAAATGTTAAAATTAGTCGCAATTTACATATCAAATGAGCTTTTGATTTGCTTTAAGGCTGCCTCCATCGGGCCTGAAGGATATGCGTGCGTATGGCTTGTTATACTATAGCCTTTCCTCGGTGTGTCCTTGGTGTGTCTGATTTATTCCTAAGGCAACATATTGAAATAATAAATGGGTTAGCCTTTTCCCCCGCACTGAACTAGGCCTGCAACAAAACCTAGGCTACCTTTAACTAAATGGAATGCATGTTTCAAATGGCTGCATTTAAAAAAAACACACAAACTCATAATTGAGCCCAAAATGCGCATCCGATTTAAAAAAAAAGAACCATTACCGTTCCTTTGCGTGTACCTAAAGAGTGTGTACTGATGTGGTGTATTGTTTAGACTATTAAACATGCTAATATAGCAGCATTATTCAATGATTGGAACAATAACGTTGTGAAGGCGGCATTACATTTACCTGGTTGAATATAAAGCTAGAAGGTCAGAAAAATAGGAACGGTTCATTTTTAAGGGAGGAAACCATATGAGATTTATACAACTTTAAAATCTGATTGATGGGAGGACAGATTGGACAGGCATGCCTTCAAGCTCTGGAGAGATGACGTTGTCCCAGAAACAATGCGTCTTGTTTGTGCCAAAAAAAGTGACATTTTGTGAGTTTGAGCGAGACACGAGACTGTCAAAGCTATGTCTGAATGTGGGTACGAGCAGCGTGATCCTTCGAAAACTGAAAGTACAATGTGCAAACATCTTAAGACTCCTCATTTATACTTAAGATAATATTATTAGAACTGCTCTTGTCCCGACGCATGGCAGGGATCTCCGGAAATCGCCCGACTATTGAATGGACTCTTTACTATCTCTTAAAACTCAACATTCCTTCATCTCATCCTGACGGCTGGCTTAAGTGATTTAAAACTCGACAGGATTTACCAAAGTGGGATGGTCCATGTCTGTCTGTCATTTTTCGACCATTCTTTATAAAATCGCTAGAAACTTCAACACGAAATCTAACCCCGCCAAAAGCAGCAGTTCGACACATAATATGACAGTGAGCAAGTGTTGACAGTGAGCAAGTGTTCTCGCCGATGAGAGGTGAAAAGGGCTCCGGACGGAGAAAGAATCGGTGAATGTCTAACGGGAGGAGCCGGAGTTTAAAAAGGCTAGCATTAGGACCCTGGGGAGATGTGCATCCCCAGCATTAGCTCAGTTCAGGCCCATGTCAGGACAATTAGAGGTGCACCGCGAGGCACTGCGCGAGGCACTGCGCGGGAGCGCCTGTCATGCTTAATCTCGGCAGCGATAGCCGCCACCACATCCAGACTAGAGCCCACGGGAGGCGCACGCACTGAAGCCATATTGCTTTGACAGTTGCACTCATCTAGAAGTAATACAAAACGTTAGTTTGATGTATACACCCTGGATTCAACAATCTGATACTATGTTTTGAGGCCTGAAGGAGAGGATCATTTTCACTGTAAAAAGTGAGAAATGCACACACCCACCCCCACCCCCATACATACATTGAGAGAGAGAGAGAGAGAGAGAGATGTATAGGAGAGGAGGGAGAGAAGGAGTGAGTGAGAGGGTGACACAGCAGGGCATAGGATAGACATTTGTCTGGCTGGGACTAGAAGTCTTTAGGCTTTGGCATTGGTGTTAAATCTCGTCGTGTTTGATTCTATTGGCACTGCGGGTGGTGACGGTGGTGGAGGGCTGCTGGTCCGAGTTCTCCTGGGCCTCCAGTGCGTCCGCAAAGAACTTGAAGATGGAGTGGAAACTTCTCCAGGACGTGAGCTCGTGACGCTCGGTGCCTGAAACAAACGAGAAGACGGAGAAAATCTTAGTCTTAGACGCTTCGACACTCGGCAAACCCCCCCAAAACAATAAACACACAGAAAAATTGCAGATCAAAGATACATGTTCATCGGTTTGTTGCTGGAGTTTTGTTCCAACCCAATTAGCAGAATCATGTTCTATTTGCCAAACCCTGGGACGGCGTGTCACGGGAGTGTGTGAAATCGGCAGTATCACCTAAACTGTTTTTGGCAAGGATGTCCACAGATAAAACCGTCTCAATGTGAGGCAGCTCCAATGGCCCTCACCGTGGATGTGACAATAGACACCAAATTCAATGAATAAGGCCACTCCTGCCTTCCTGCCTTCTAGGACATGTGATATCTATGGCACTCATTGATACCAAACTCTGCCACATTTTTTTTGTCCTGCGGAACAGGCCCGGGGTGGAAAATACAGTTCTGGGCCTTATAACTCAAAACGGGTCATCACACAATGGAGCCAGTGAACTGGACCACAGCGAGATTATGGGCTCTCCCAGGTGACTCAGCCCTCCGTATCAGGTGAGGCAGGGGGGGGGGGGGGGGGGGGTTCAGGTTCCACGTCCCGCTGCCCCGGTTAGATAGTTCCCATGCACAGGTCGCTGAGGCCCTGAGATCCGCCACGCCAGCCCCTCAAAGTCCACGTCATTCACTGCGGAGCCCTTTTCAGTCCGGCACATAACGCACTCCCTGCCACAGCGAAGGGCTCGGCCCTACAGGGCGCCAGTGTTCACAGACTGCAGGGGCTTCTGAGGGGGTTCCCAGTATATTCTCGCAGTTCAGAGAGGGGGGGGGGGGGATCAAAGGTAGTCAGATTCTATGGTGTTCCTATTGTTTTTTACTTTTCATTCTCTCACAATCTCTCTCTCTCTCTCTCTCTCCCTATCTCCCTTTCTTTCTCTCTCCTGTTCTCATTTGCTCCACACAGACAGAGACAGGTAGGTGTGAGTTAGCCCGGAGGGATACAATCAAGCCAACGCCTCAGAAGTCCACTCCAAAAGCGGGTCCAGTGATAGTCCCGTTATTGACCCCGTGATTATTAGCTTGACCCCGGAGTGGCCTGTATTGATGAAGACAGCCGGGGTGGGGCGGGGCGGGGGAGCGCGGGGTCTGCCCAGCACGCTGCGGCTGGTCAAGCTGCTGATGGTCTCCACGGTTGGGCGAGTGATCAACGCCTGAGGTCAAGTTTACCAAGCTGGCAATCACAGGAGTCAATAACCTGTGTAGGTCCTGGCACCCCACACACACCCCTGACTGGGGGGGGAGGAGAGGAGACATCAAGCCTTCACAGCGCTTATTTATAATTTAGAGCCAATTTGAAGCAGGCTGGTATTTTCAGTGTTTGTCTGCGTCTCCTTCTGTTTCTCAATTCTTCTCTTATTTCTTTCTCTCAGTGTTTTTATTTTTTATTTTGGTGTGCTTTGTTCTGTTTCTGCAGGAGTGAGAGATCTACGACTGATCGTGTTCGGGTTGAGCCCCGGTGAAAGGAAGAGAGGAGAGGAGAGGAGAGGAGTGGTGCGGCGCGGCGCGGCGGAGGCCTGGCTGAGAGGCCCGGCGTCGGCTCCTCGGGTCATCGCAGAGGCGTCTCCGAGCAGATATGCAAACGATCTCCGTCTCCTCGTGGCGACCCTTGGCAGACCGCACCCATCCCTACCATAAGTGCTCTCCACCACCCCCCATCACAGGCACGGACCACTTCTGCCCACCACCCCACCCAAAGCAACTAACAGAGGACAATCAATACTTCATGCACAGCCATGACCGGGGGAATGTTGGCCGTCCCAGACTGGAATGGCAGAGGAGGAAGGACAGTATCACCACTCCGTCATGCGACACATCAAATTAATATCCTTAAAAGAGGTCGGGATCGATTAGGTGTCATCTTCCAACGGCACCGGTGATTTGCACCCCTCATGCACCGGGCAGAGAGAGAGAGAGAGCTTGTAAAAATTCCTCCACATTGGAGAGTTTGTCAGCATCGGACAGATGCACTTTATCAACCACTTTTCATTCTTCAGCAACAGAAGGGGCTCTTGGGATTTATTTAGTCAAATGTGAGGTTAAAACCGAAGAGCCGCTGGCAAATAACATTCTCATAATGGCTGTATTTTGCTTCACTGTGCGGGTTATGTCCAAATGCAAAATAAAATATTTTCTTCGACACGCGTTTCAACTTGGGTAAATGGTTTAAAGTAGCACTTTCATTCTAGTCCATGATTATTTTGTTGTTTTTTTTTTGCATGCTTTAAATGACTATGTGTCATAGGTTAATTATATCTTTCAAAAGCCCAAACCTCAAGTCTGAATAATACAAAAACTTTTGACAGTCTGGAAATCAGACAGACAACATTTAGAGAGTACCATCAGGTAGAAGGGCTCACATTAACCCCTTGATCACACACACATAAAACATAATGAGCTC
>NW_024880074.1:30000-32500 GCF_900700415.2 Clupea harengus
TTCTTCCCCCCTCCACTCCCTCTCTCGCTTTTAATTACTTTACTTATTATTGTTGTTGTTGTGATCGAGAAGCAGAACTCATTACACATCCATAAATGAGAAACTGAACAACTAGCTCCAGGGCCTGCTGAGAGGGGTCTGTATTTACTTTAAAATGGAGAGAGAGTGAGAGGAGGGAGAGAGAGAGAGAGAGAGGGGAGCAAGAGAGAGGGAGGGAGAGAGAGAGAGAGAGAGAGAGAGAGAGAGAGAGAAGAGGGTGGGGGGAACACACACGCTGCTACTTGAAGTCATTATTGTCTTTCCATTTGATGTAAAATAAATACATAGATAAATAAACAAATAAACAAAACAGGTAGCGTAGCAGCACAGCTCAATGAATCCAGAAAATACACATAAGCTTTGTGACGCCCCCACTGAACCCCCCCCCCCCCCAACAGCCCCCTCACCCTGCACCCCACTCTCTCTCCTCCTCTGCCTTCACCTCCACAGACTCCCTGTAGTCCCCCCCCCCCGACCCCCCGACCCCCCACCAGTGTTAATTTTAGCAGCTATTTTAGATTTAGTCTTAGTCTTAGTCTTTAGACGAAAATGCATATTAGTTTTAGTCACTTTTAGTCATTTTTATCCTGCTTAGTTTTAGTCTAGTTTTCGTCGACGAAAACTCAGAACATTTTAGTCTAGTTTTAGTCGACGAAGTCTCATTACATTTTAGTCTAGTTTTAGTCACATTAAACTAAAAATTAAGTCCATCTTATAGTCACATTAAACTCCTTTCCATCCCTTCTCAGGCCCGGGGACCCCTTGTGTTGTGTCTACAACTGCATAATAGTCAAGCTTGCAGTACGTAAACTGTGGATGCAATTAGTCTCTAAGATACAGATCTCATATGCCTACAGCTGAATTCCAATGAATTCAATGTAAATAATCATTTTAAGGCAATACTTAATTAACAGTATTATCATTAAAATATAAGAGAATATCAAGTCTAGATTTTGAAGATTCAAATGATCTGATAACACAATACAACTACTATGCCTACCTGGCCTTAGTTAAATCAACCACATATCCTCCATATGAATTGCTGTGCAATCTGATAACCAACATACAGTATTTAGCTAGACGGATAGTTTGAGAGTTGAAAGTAGTGCTAATAACAATTGCATAAATAGACAAGGATATGTAAACCAATCACATATTCATTTATTTTTTCTTGATTAATGTCATGCGTGGCCTGTCCTATAGTCCATTCTGCAATGTGTTTACTAGCTAGTTATCGATAGCTAGTATAACTTAGCTATGCTACCTCATAGTTAGCCAACGTTAGCTAGCTAAAAGTTTTGGAACTCATTTGCCAAGCCAAACGGGAGGTTTCAATCGAAAATGACTAGCTAGTTATCCAAGCTGACACAACCTATACACTCGACTGCCCCTTTGAAGTTAACTTAACGTTGGCTAATATATTCGAATAACTAGTTAACATTAGCTAATTATCATTGACAGTTACTAGCTAATTTACCTTGGCATAAATGGCAGGGTTGTCTTGTGCGCTTTCAGGTGCCTCTTGTTGTGTTCTTCCCATCTATTTTGAAGCCACACGGTTTCTCTCCGGTTATTGCGGTGCATTGTGTTTTATTTTCTGTCAAGTTATAATTTAAGACTGTCCAGATATCTATTCTTATTTGTCTTCCAGTACCGAGTGCTTGAACTTCAGCCATCATAACGTTAAGCCATTGGGCGTCACTTGCATGTCTGGCCATCTCAGGGAGTGGAGGAGGGATAGATACAGGACCGGGCAACATTCAACCAATGATGTGCATACAAGTTTAGAAAAAAAAATAAAAATTGTGACTTAGTCAACCACCAACATTTTCGTCTCGTCTCGTCAACGAAAGTTAAAATAGATTTAGTCAGAGTTTTTATTTATAAAGATCCGTTTTCGTCACGTCTTAGTCTCGTCTTAGTCACGGGAAAAAGGTCGTTAACGAATATTTTTCGTCATAGTTTTCGTCAACGAAATTAACACTGCCCCCCACCCACTCCAACTCCAACTCAGTTGCCTGGGCTGTCTTGCCTGACAACCGCCTGGCTTTTTGATTTCAAAAGCGGAGGGCCTGAGCTGACCTGCAATAAAAAGAGCTGGGTTTTATAGAGCAGCAATGGACTCTTTATGAGATAACCTGAGAATGTGGGGGGGGGGGGGGGGGGTGAAGGGGTGGGGGGTGGGGGGGTGGGGTGGGCTATCTGATACTGCTGTCTGACTCCTCACAACAACAGAAGCTCACGGCATCCCCCATACCACCCAACGCCCTACAGTCCCAAATGCAACACACACACGCACACGCACACAGCACAGCACACACACCACAGAGCACAGCACACAGCACAGCACAGCACACACACACGCACACGCACACGCACACGCACACATATATATGGGACCTCTTCATCCTGATACAAATTCAGCTACTAAGCATAAACTTATAGCAACAGTATCCCACAC
>NW_024880075.1:0-37158 GCF_900700415.2 Clupea harengus
TATCCCTCTGTCTACTTTCTCTCAAACTCCATCTCTCACACTCAATTTTCTCTCCTTTCTTCGTTCCTTCTTCCACTCTTCTTTCCTTCTTCCATTCTTCTTTCCTTTCTTCTTTTTTTCTTCCACTCTTCTTTCTTCCACTCTACTTTCCTTTCTTCACTCTTCAATCCTTTCTTCTTTCCTTCTTCCACTCTTCTTTCCTTCTTCCACTCTTCTTTCCTTTCTTCTTTCCTTCTTCCACTCTTTCCTTTCTTCACTCTTCTTTCCTTTCTTCTTTCCTTCTTCCACTCTTCTTTCCTTTCTTCACTCTTCTTTCCTTCTTCCACTCTTCTTCCTTCTTTTACTCTTCTTTCCTTTCTTCTTTTCTTCTTTCACTCTTCTTCCTTTTCTTCTTCCTTTCCTCAACTTTTGCATTTCATGCACTGGTATTTCCTTCAGGAAATGCATTTTCTAGTTGGACGTTAAAGGTACAGTCTGTGATTCTGACGAATGATGGCTAGAATAGTGTTTGACTCGGTCCAAGCCACTTTGTTTCCCAATTACAGAGCCTGTGTATGAACACCAGATAGCTAGACAATTGAGAGAAGCAATGAGCTGAATTTGACAAAACATTTATTGGATTACAATCAAAGACTGCATGTTTCGCACCTTTTTTTTCTACTGCATAACTGAAGAGTAGAATCTGATGCTTCCTAGCTTGTTCTTTGTCTTGTTTGTGTATTGGATTGGAGGTGTATTGGTTTGTTTGGTGTTCAGTGAACTTATGTGCATTATCCGTAAAAACAAGTGTAGTGTACAATAAAACTAGATCTCCAAAGCTCCCACAGACTAGCTCAATTTATTTTGCATGGGGGTCGTGTAAAGGACAGCCGGAAGATCAGTAAAAGGGTTAGAGTTGAAAGCTCATGAAATGCCATAGATCAAAGACAGCGGCGAAAGGCAAGCATCAAAGGGTTCTGTAAAAGACCACAAGCTGAAATAAACACAAAACACAACCAATACCAGATGATTGGCGCGATAAGGGGTGTTGGAAAGGTAATTTAAAAAGTTTTGAAAGTTTTAAAAATGTCCTTGTTTTTTTAAGTTTTCAAGTTTCAAGTCTTTTATTGTCAGATGCACAGAACAAAACAGAGACAGACTGGGCACTGAAATTCTTAAGACAAGACACCGCACAGCAACCTAACATAACATAACATACGTATAAGTACTCTGGACATAGATTACACATATGATAAACATATAATAATCCTACTAAATATACAAAATAAATATACAATACAATATGCTAAACATATAATAACCTATACTAACCTAATAAACCTACACTAACCTAAAGACAAATCAAGTGTGGAAGTAACAGGTAGTGCAATATTACCGGTAGTGCAAACAGTAGTTGAAAGCGACAGTGTGTAAAGTGGCGAGTGAGAAAGTGGCGAGAGTGTATCATTGTCCATTTAGAAGCCTTATGGCCCTTGGAAAGAAACTGTTCTCCAGTCTCGAGGTACGAGACTGAATGCTTCGGTAACGACAACCAGAAGGCAACAGGGTAAAAAGTCTGAAGGATGGGTGGTAGCAGTCTTTTAAAATCCTGCCAGCTTTTCTTAGGCATCGTGTATGGTAAGTATCCTGCAGGGCTGGGAGCTCCTTGCCGATGATGAACTCAGCAGTCCTGACCACACTCCGTAGGACCTTGCGGTCCTTTGCTGTGCAGCTCCCATACCACACTGTGATGCAACCAGTCAGAATGCTCTCTATTGTGCATCTTTAGAAGTTAGTGAGGATGACGGAGTCCATGCCAAGCTTCTTCAGTCTCCTCAGGAAGGTGTTTCCGGGCCACTTTGACCACCTTGTCCGTGTGAGCACACTAGGTGAGATCATTGCTGATGTTGGGGGCTGAGCCACACAGCCCTGGGGGTGCCTCTGTTGGTGATCACTGTGGATGAGGTGCGGTCACCGATTCAAGATCCACTTGCTTAGTCCCAGGTCTACGAGCTTGGAGACGAGTCTGGAGGGGATGATGGTATTGAATGCTGAACTGTAGTCAATAAACAGCATCCTCACATACGTATTCCCTTTGTCCAGGTGGGAGAGGGCGGTGTGCATAGTCAGGGCGATGGCATCGTCTGTAGACCTGTTGGACCGGTATACAATCTGCATAGGGTCCAGGGTGGGAGGCAGCGAGGAGCAAATGATTGATTTGACTAGCCGCTCGAAGCACTTCATGATGGCAGAGGTCAGTGCTACCTGGCGATTGTCATTCATGCAGTCATTTAGCCCTCTGTGCATGTAAAGGTTCTGTATAAAAGTTCAGATTTCAAGACCCAGTCCAACTGTGAAAACAAACACATCCTCACCACAGCAATTTAGTGCAAACAGTTGTTCACACTGTTTTTTTTTGCTTTTGTCCACTGTAGAATCAACTTGCACTAAAGGTACACATTTCCTGTGTGTGTGTGTGTGTGTGATTCCCAGGAATCAAACCCATAACCTTGGTGTTGGGCTAATGAAATAAACCTACTCAGATGTTGATTGGGAGCACCTCCCAGATTCGTATTATTTCAGTAAACAAACAAGGCTGACTTCAGTCAGTTTATTGTGGCACAAACGACACACACGTGCATTTTTAAGTGGGCGCACACACACACACACAGGCCGAGGTCGCAGTGAATTTTTTCTCTGCATTTTTCCCATCCCGGACTGTCCTCAGGAGCAGTGGGCAGCCTTTAGGCGCCCGGGGACCAAGTCAAGTGATCCGTCCGTCTTGGTCAGGGACGGACAGGAGAGTGTTCTGTTCTTCTGCATGTTTTTCTGTTGGGGTTCTTAGTGGAGGAAACCCCTTGTGAACACGGGCAGAACATGCACATGCAACAACTCCACACAGAAAGGCCAGGGAGATAGCCCACCTGAGCACTGAAGGCCTGGGGAGAACCTGCCCCCAGTACCAACAGCACCCATGCAGGAAAAGAACCCAGGACCTTCTTGCTGTGAGGCGGCAGTGCAAGCACCGGAGCCACCATGCCACTAATTGATTGCTTTGGGACCAGTGCAGGCAAAGACATTATTTCTGGACAATTTCCCCTCAGCTTTTAATTCATTTGCAAGTGCAAATAATTACCAGGGCTATTAGCATGTAAATGTGATGCATAAGAGAGTTGCCAAAGTGGTAATTAATGATATCATTGGACATAGATATTCTCTTTGTTCTCACTTATCACAGGCTTACTTAAGCAAATGGCCTAAAGTGTGCCATTTTAATTGACTACAGCGTACAACAGCCTGTTTACATGGTCAGGTCATCATTCAAGGTCACATGGAAATAGATGTTTATATATAAATGTTTATGTCCATAGTAGGGCTGTCAATTTTGTGATTAATTAATCTAAATGAATAGCATATATTAATTTGCGGTGAGAAGCATTTACAAATTGACATCGACATAAATTGACTAAATAAAACAAGCCTGATGTTTACCACACATGCACACAACAAATACTTCAATGAACTCTATTAAATTTACAACACATTTTCTTTATTCCTGATTAACCCATCTGATAGGTTGTCTAAAACTTTCGAGCTAACACATTTAGGTGATGTTAACATCAGACTACACCAACTAAAGCACTGATGAAATCATGCTGGCTTGCAAACTTTTGTCACCCAAAAAAAAACATTTCTTATAACATAGCATTTGACCAAGACGAAGCAATGTTTTTTTTTTTTTTTAAAGGAGTCATTTGTATGCCCATTTTTCCACAAGTTGAGGTCTTAATGAAATGTCTGTATGAGACTTTGGTCAAAATAGGACCAAGCAAAATAGCACACATCTCATCCTGTCAAAAACAGCCCTGTTCAGAGCGACCTGTTTTGAGTGCCTGTTCTTTTAAATGCTAACGAGCCAGCTCACCGGGTCCAGAAAAACCTTGTCGAAGACAAAAACATTTTTTACAGTTTTTTTGTAAATAATCCAATTGCAGTTTTGGACATTTTCACTTTTTAGTATTAATATTATTTTCATTATTATTATTTCATTATATTTATTATGAAGGCCTTTAATAGACAATTGTATTTGTTATTTATGGTTCGCTCGTTGTATAATGGCTGTCTGTATTGTTTGACTTTGTGGAATTTTCGATAAAAGCTTGTAACACTCACAGAAAGTTGGTTTAGCTTTCGCTGGCTTTGCTGTGCATTCTCCCTTGTACTTTGAGAAGTTCACTCTGAATAGCGGCTCACCAGCTGATGTTTTTGCTTGGGATGCCCAGCAAGTGCAGGGCTGGCAGGTAGTGTCTTTGGAGGAAAAATCATACTTTTATATATGTTGAAGAGCATGTATGTACGTATATATCTGTCATCTGACAGACCATTATCCTTGCACTCCATGCATACAACATGGAGTAAAAGCAAATCAATCTCAAATAAGCATTTGACGAAATGTATCCCATTAGAACTACTATCATACTGTTTCACAAAGTTTAGGTACAGTAACACTTACCCCGCTCTCATTACCCTAAACATCTCAGGATTGACTGCTGTCAGCTCTGCAATCAGAGCTTGATTGATAGTTGTGTTTCGTTCCACCTTCATGCTGATATAGGCATCTGCCTTTGTAGATCCACCTTTGACAGGTTTGAGGACTCATCATGTTATATCTCAAGATTGACTCTTCAGTTCTAACTGAAATAAATGCACAGAGAGATACATGCATGCATGAATAAAAAAAATACAGCACACAACTACCACCAACACCAATACATGAGGTTGAGTTACTTTTAGGGCCTTTTAGGACTGAATCCATTCTAACCTTAAAGGGACATTATGCAGGTTTCTTAACATTTGGAGGCACGTTTTTTAATGGAATTAATTTTCAAAACATCCTCAAATTATTTTTGATTGCATATGGGTATATAACAAACCCACCTGTCGTCACCACCTGCCGCCCAGGCTATTTCCTGTGCAGTTTTGTGTCATGGCCCAATCAAACTGCAAATATGTAAGAACAACATAATACATCAGTTAGCAAGGTAGCTAGCTGTTATTGATGTCTGCAAGGCATGGCTATTTTGTATCTTGGAGTTCCCAAAAGCCCTTACTGTTGCTTTAAATAAACCATTCAATTGAATATGATTATATGTTTATATCAAGTTGTGTGGCATTTTATACATACTATTAGGGTTGCAAAATGGAAACTTTCCATGGGAATTAACAGGAATATACGGGAATTATTTATACTAGGGTTAGTATAGGGACAATGGGCCTCATTCTCGAACATTTTCGTGTCTTCTTAAATATCTTCTTTGAAAGACCAACCTAAGATAAGATCTCCGCCGGATTCATGAATGCCTGGACATTTTTTCTTAAACCGCCAGTGGTCTTATCTGTGCACTGATTCTTAAGTTGAACATATGTTCTCGTACACCTGAATTTGCATATATAAATGCCCTGCCAGCTCCTTATAAGGGCATAGCGACGTGTGCAGAATACACAGAATCCACAGGCAACGAGAAAGAAACTTGGGACTGATCAAAATAATGTCAAAGCGGAAAGCGAACACCAGTCTGTTATGCTGTGTAGTGCATGATGGGTTTTGCGCGAACTTTACTGGAGCGACTTTCAACATGTAACCATCACGTCTACAGCTTGTATGCCTAGTGCATTCTGGGTAATGCAGTTCACTTAATCTTTACATAACACACACGGATACCTAACTTCACCGGTGCAGAGGTGGAGGTACTGTTGCAGAATATAGATGTGTCCATTCTATTCCACTATGGCTATATCCACGCGATTAAGTTTAGTCTTTATTTATTCATCCACTGCCATTTGCAGTGTTCGTGTAGTGATTTTATTTATTTTAGGACATCACAATGCCTCGTAGAATCATGACTATAAATGTGAAACGTAATTGATTATGATAAAAATATTCTCGTATTCTATTTATTTAAATCCGAGGGTGTCTGTAGAATGGATGTGAACGCAATCACCACGATTTCTCACAAATTCAGCCCTATAGAACATGGCTGCACTCCAATCTGGCTGATTACAACTGCCATTTAGCGTTATAGGCTAACTTTTGCAAAAACATTTTTTTTCAAAATTTCCCAAATTCCCGAGCTTAACTTCCCATGGAAAGTTTCCGGAAATTTACCGGAAACTTTCCGCCCCTTTGCAACCCTACATACTATACACCTGTAACGTAATAACTTGCATGAATTATATAACCAGCACATACATACAGTACCTCTTCTGAAATCATCAGCCTTTGATATCTTTCTTCTACTTCTTGTCCTTCTTTTTCTTTGGCAAGAGGTCTGACTCTGATGTATCTGAGCTGGAGTGGTTTGAAGTCATTGAAGGCTCAGCTACGAAAGCCTGCTGGGATGCTGTAGGTGTCCGATAAAGTGGCTGTTCAGCAACTTCAGCTTCTGAAGTTCTTAACAGGCACTTTTCTTACATTCTTTTTTTCCTCCAATCGTCACTGTATCAATCATGGTTCAGTTACTGAGTAAGAATTATTTCAGTTAGTATTAATGATTGTTCTAGGATTTATCTCTGATGATGTTGTCTGGCTTTTTTTCTTTTACTTTTTAGGACTTATCACTACAACTGCAATTGTGCATGTTAATAGATGGACTATGTTCTCTATGTCCAATATAAGCAAAAGTTCCAACTCCAAACATTTCGTATGCTACTCCTATGACTAACGCTACCTCTGTCTATGCTATTACGAGTTATATAATTTCAGGATCACATAGCCACACTGTACGTACCACAAGTTGATATTACATTTTATATTTACCTGAGCCAACACTAACTAAATTATAACTGAATTAGCTGAGAAAAGCTCAAGTAACGAACTTAACTGCCAAAGTGCTGGACGGAGCTTGCAACGTTTTCCGTTGGCTTACTTTACCCAAGCCTTGATGAAGTTAACATTGCATTTATAGTGCTAGGCAAACGTTAGCCCGCTAGCACAACCAAATTGAGTAGTAGCAGGTTACTTTACAATGAAAGCCAAGCGCTGTATACATCAGAGCTGTTTTTAGCTGGTCATTTACAAATTCTTCGCTTACTTTTCATTCTTGCTTGCATGGCTTGTCATGACGGTAACAAACGTAACAAGACTGCCTTCTTCACGCACATCTGTCTGGTGCTGTTCTGTCCAGTCTTTCTCATCTGTGCACACAGGCCATACTTTAAGCACAGCCACCCAGAGCACTCCCCTAAACTGAATACGAAGCTTAGGTGGATCTTGTATATCTTCACTGTTGCCAAAACGTCTGACGCAGGGTTGCCAGATTCACTGCTGTCCACTGTTCCTGCTTTTTCTGACGTTAAGGCAAGCACTGAGTTTGTGAGTAAATGAATAAATGTCTTACAGAATAAACAACTTAATAAATGGACAACAACACAGGTAAATAATACATTTGATAAAAAACGTGAAATTGTGTATCTATTTTAAAAAGTAGAATTGAAAGTTGTGTGAATGAGAGGCTACATCACCTGTCTTATTGATAGTCACATTTTTTTTTCAAGAAACCTAGTCTCTTCAGTATAATATTAAATTGGAATGATCACAGGAAGTGCATTGGGTGTTTAAATTCAGTTTAGTGTAAATTTAGACAAAAAACTGGCAACTTTATTGGGACACTTGTGCTACCTCCTGGCCTGATGCTTTGTTGGTCTAGTAGTCAAGCTGAGAACTTCACGCATAGGGATGTTGCTTTTATGCATTATATTTTTCAACATCTTTGTTGAAAAAAGCATGAATTTGACAACAGTGATTACTTTTGGTGATTCAAAACCCAAGAAAGAGGACTACTGCAAGGCTCAGAAAATGGCTTCAGAAAAAAAGGACTGCTAGCAAGAAGGATGAAATGTCAGACCTACAATCAAGATGAAGAAAAAAAGATGATGGAATACATCAGACAGCTTTCAATGGTGGGTTGGGTCTGGTAATCCAGACATAAAAGCCAGAGGAAGAAATTGCAGCAGGTAAAAAGAGGGTCACTCTTTCAGAATTCAAAGATTACCTTGTCCTCATGGATGACATTTATTTATCAGTAAATCTACAGTGTTATCCTTGCAACTACAAAATGCAGTAGGCCATTTGCCATTAATAACAATGTATGTAATTGTTGCTACTAGTAGCAAGTAGGGTTATATGTTATTCCCTTCACTACCAAGTTTGCACCTCAGACAACTTGACATGATGCAAAATGGGATTGCAAGAAGTTCACAAACTCTCTCCAAGATGGCTGCAACTTTAACACATTTTTTTAAACGTACTATGAGTCGGTATAAGAAGAAGACATGGGCAAATGGTTGGAGATGCCAGAGAATTTGCTGCTAATGTCGAAAGCAGCTTATGTCATAAACGTAAGGTGAGCTAAGAGAGGATATTTGAGAGTTGTCTCTATCACCATAGAATATAACCTTTATAATATAAATAGAATAGAATAGATATATAAACCTTTTTTCTGCCGCAGGCAGGTGGGGCTATGCCCTATTTCCCTGTTGCCTGTATCTGTAATTAGATAGATAGATAGACAGATGGATACTTTATTAATCCAGAGGGAAATTTAGGTCATCCAGTAGCTTATACACTTATACACTTATACACCTCACCGACATACATACATAAATCACGTATACATAGGGAGAACATGTTCACATGGAGTAGGGGTGTTCACAGATACAAGAATGGGTCTGACCCTATGGTACAGAATGCAATGGTTGTGACAGTGTCGATGTCCAGGAGCAAAGTGTTCTTGTGCTGCTGGTGTGGATAGTGCAAAAAAAATAGTGTTCTTGTGCTTGTGTGGATAGTGCAAAGAGCAAAGTGATAGTGCAGAATATATAAGTGGTTAAGTCTGTGCATGGGGCTAGTAGAGCCAGTAAAGGGATGGACAGTGGGTTGGTATATAATGAAATTAGATGAGATGAGAAGGGGAGGGCACACTGAGGTAGACTCATGCAGGGAAGACCACCCCCCCCCCCCCTTCTGCGTGGCGTTATGAAGCTGAATGGCCCTGGGGACAAAGGACCTCCTCAGCCTGTCCGATGAGCATGACAGTGACAGGAGTCTGCCACTGAATATGCTCCTCTGTCCATTGAGAGTTCTGTGTAGTGGGTGGTGGACATTGTCCAAGATAGTTAGCAACCTACTCAGGGTCCTTCTCTCCGCCACTGTTGTGAGGCAGTCCAGTTCAGTGCCAACAACAGCTCCCGCCTTCTTCACCAGCCTGTCCAGTCGCCCCGCATCCCTCTTCTTTATGCTGCCTCCCCAATTACAGTAAGAACAGACATTTAAAAACAACAGGCATACTTAACATGAATGATCTTGTATAACTGTTTATAAAAGTCTGTGTCATTGATCCACATCTTTTTATTAGGGTTCCTCCGTCAGGAGGAAACCTATTGTTATTGTAGGTATTATTAGGGTTCCTCCGTCAGGAGGAAACCTATTGTTATTGTAGGTATTATTATTATTAGGGTTCCTCCGTCAGGAGGAAACCTATTGTTATTGTAGTATTATTATTAGGGTTCCTCCGTCAGGAGGAAACCTATTGTTATTGTAGGTATTATTATTATTATTCTTGTGCCATTGAAGTCAATGGCAGCCCCTAGAACCGTATGGTAACTTTTTCTGAAATTTGGCACACTCATTAAGGACAGTCCCTTCTTCACTCACACCAAGTTTCATGTCTCCCACTAGACCACACTAGCGCCACCAACGGGTCAAAGTTGGACTTTTGTTAACACTGTAACTTTTGAACCGTTTGACCGATTTTCAAAAATGAGGTACCATTGGATTCCTTGGATCAAGACGAATTCAACACACCCTATGGCGTCAATTTCCGGTTATATAGATTTTCCGCAATTTCCGGTTTTATCAAAAACCTTTGAAAGGCCTCCACTCCTACAATTTTTGTCAAATCTTCTTCAAAATCACCAGAGATGATCTTCAGACCAAGCCTCACAACATTTATCCAACAGAATTTTGATCCTCACAACCGTTTGTCCGGTACAGCCACTGAATTTCAGCAGAAAAGCCATCAAACAGGAAGTGAAGTCATATCTCAGCAAATCTTTCAGATATCAACGCCAAACTTGGTATGCACGTGGAAGACACTACAACATGTCCCCATGTGCAAAGGCAACTTCATATCTTCAAAAATGATTGATATAAAGCAGATTGCATTAATCGCTAACGCTAAAATAATGCTTTACACATTTTTCATTCAAAAAGTGATACTCTGATTCAATCACAAGTTCATATGAAGACACTTGAGAATGTTTAGTACACAAATCTGAAAAAAAGTTGACTGTAAGATGAAAAGTAGATTTTTGGTGAATATTTGAAACATGCATGCTTGGCTAATTGCTACCACCATTTCCAGTGTAATGTCTCCCTCTCTCCTCCTTCGCTCCCCGCGCGGCTTGCCCCAGTTCTCACAGACACAAACTTCCACCTGACACACCAAACACTTGTCAAGACGCACACACACCATTTCATGACATTGTGGCCTGACCAAGGCCCCGCCCCCTCCTTAGCTTGAAGCCTTGTGGATCTTGACAGTATTGCATTTCAAATTGAATATCCCATTGGTAAGTCTGCAGCATGGATTTTCTATACAGTGACAAATTGTGCAGAATATACATTTTTCCCTGGTTCACAAAGTCTCAAGAACCCATAATGTCACCAGCATGGATATTTCTCGACAGTGACAATTTGTGAATAATTTTAAAAAATGTCTTCAAATCAGCCATTGATCCAATTATCTGCCCAATGTTGTGTACATGTATGAAATACATGTCAGTGTCATGTCAATTTTGTAATGATTGGAATGTTGAGGAGGAACCCGCCATTGCTGCCTGCAGCTATATTTAGGGTTCCTCCGTCAGGAGGAAACCTATTGTTATTGTAGGTATTATTATTATTATTCTTGTGCCATTGAAGTCAATGGCAGCCCCTAGAACCGTATGGTAACTTTTTCTGAAATTTGGCACACTCATTAAGGACAGTCCCTTCTTCACTCACACCAAGTTTCATGTCTCCCACTAGACCACACTAGCGCCACCAACGGGTCAAAGTTGGACTTTTGTTAACACTGTAACTTTTGAACCGTTTGACCGATTTTCAAAAATGAGGTACCATTGGATTCCTTGGATCAAGACGAATTCAACACACCCTATGGCGTCAATTTCCGGTTATATAGATTTTCCGCAATTTCCGGTTTTATCAAAAACCTTTGAAAGGCCTCCACTCCTACAATTTTTGTCAAATCTTCTTCAAAATCACCAGAGATGATCTTCAGACCAAGCCTCACAACATTTATCCAACAGAATTTTGATCCTCACAACCGTTTGTCCGGTACAGCCACTGAATTTCAGCAGAAAAGCCATCAAACAGGAAGTGAAGTCATATCTCAGCAAATCTTTCAGATATCAACACCAAACTTGGTATGCACGTGGAAGACACTACAACATGTCCCCATGTGCAAAGGCAACTTCATATCTTCAAAAATGATTGATATAAAGCAAATTGCATTAATCGCTAACGCTAAAATAATGCTTTACACATTTTTCATTCAAAAAGTGATACTCTGATTCAATCACAAGTTCATATGAAGACACTTGAGAATGTTTAGTACACAAATCTGAAAAAAAGTTGACTGTAAGATGAAAAGTAGATTTTTGGTGAATATTTGAAACATGCATGCTTGGCTAATTGCTACCACAATTCCAATGTAATCTCTCCCTCTCTCCTCCTTCGCTCCCCGCGCGGCTTGCCCCAGTTCTCACAGACACAAACTTTCACCTGACACACCAAACACTTGGCAAGACGCACACACACCATTTCATGACATTGTGGCCTGACCAAGGCCCCGCCCCCTCCTTAGCTTGAAGCCAAGGCCCTTGTGGATCTTGACAGTATTGCATTTCAAATTGAATATCCCATTGGTAAGTCTGCAGCATGGATTTTTCTATACAGTGACAAATTGTGCAGAATATACATTTTTCCCTGGTTCGCAATCTTTGGAGGAACCCGCCATTGCTGCCTGCAGCTATATTTATTATTATTCTTGTACCATTGAAGTCAATGGCAGGCCCTAGAACCGTATGGTAACTTTTTCTGAAATTTGGCACACTCATTAAGGACAGTCCCTTCTTCACTCACACCAAGTTTCATGTCTCCCACTAGACCACACTAGCGCCACCAACGGGTCAAAGTTGGACTTTTGTTAACACTGTAACTTTTGAACCGTTTGACCAATTTTCAAAAATGAGGTACCATTGGATTCCCTGGATCAAGACGAATTCAACACACCCTATGCCGTCAATTTCCGGTTATATAGATTTTCCGCAATTTCCGGTTTTATCAAAAACCTTTGAAAGGCCTCCACTCCTACAATTTTTGTCAAATCTTCTTCAAAATCACCAGAGATGATCTTCAGACCAAGCCTCACAACATTTATCCAACAGAATTTTGATCCTCACAACCGTTTGTCCGGTACAGCCACTGAATTTCAGCAGAAAAGCCATCAAACAGGAAGTGAAGTGATATCTCAGCAAATATTTCAGATATCAACGCCAAACTTGGTATGCACGTGGAAGACACTACAACATGTCCCCATGTGCAAAGGCAACTTCATATCTTCAAAAATGATTGATATAAAGCAGATTGCATTAATCGCTAACGCTAAAATAATGCTTTACACATTTTTCATTCAAAAAGTGATACTCTGATTCAATCACAAGTTCATATGAAGACACTTGAGAATGTTTAGTACACAAATCTGAAAAAAAGTTGACTGTAAGATGAAAAGTAGATTTTTGGTGAATATTTGAAACATGCATGCTTGGCTAATTGCTACCACCATTTCCAGTGTAATGTCTCCCTCTCTCCTCCTTCGCTCCCCGCGCGGCTTGCCCCAGTTCTCACAGACACAAACTTCCACCTGACACACCAAACACTTGTCAAGACGCACACACACCATTTCATGACATTGTGGCCTGACCAAGGCCCCGCCCCCTCCTTAGCTTGAAGCCTTGTGGATCTTGACAGTATTGCATTTCAAATTGAATATCCCATTGGTAAGTCTGCAGCATGGATTTTTCTATACAGTGACAAATTGTGCAGAATATACATTTTTCCCTGGTTCACAAAGTCTCAAGAACCCATAATGTCACCAGCATGGATATTTCTCGACAGTGACAATTTGTGAATAATTTTAAAAAATGTCTTCAAATCAGCCATTGATCCAATTATCTGCCCAATGTTGTGTACATGTATGAAATACATGTCAGTGTCATGTCAATTTTGTAATGATTGGAATGTTGAGGAGGAACCCGCCATTGCTGCCTGCAGCTATATTTAGGGTTCCTCCGTCAGGAGGAAACCTATTGTTATTGTAGGTATTATTATTATTATTCTTGTGCCATTGAAGTCAATGGCAGGCCCTAGAACCGTATGGTAACTTTTTCTGAAATTTGGCACACTCATTAAGGACAGTCCCTTCTTCACTCACACCAAGTTTCATGTCTCCCACTAGACCACACTAGCGCCACCAACGGGTCAAAGTTGGACTTTTGTTAACACTGTAACTTTTGAACCGTTTGACCGATTTTCAAAAATGAGGTACCATTGGATTCCTTGGATCAAGACGAATTCAACACACCCTATGGCGTCAATTTCCGGTTATATAGATTTTCCGCAATTTCCGGTTTTATCAAAAACCTTTGAAAGGCCTCCACTCCTACAATTTTTGTCAAATCTTCTTCAAAATCACCAGAGATGATCTTCAGACCAAGCCTCACAACATTTATCCAACAGAATTTTGATCCTCACAACCGTTTGTCCGGTACAGCCACTGAATTTCAGCAGAAAAGCCATCAAACAGGAAGTGAAGTCATATCTCAGCAAATCTTTCAGATATCAACGCCAAACTTGGTATGCACGTGGAAGACACTACAACATGTCCCCATGTGCAAAGGCAACTTCATATCTTCAAAAATGATTGATATAAAGCAGATTGCATTAATCGCTAACGCTAAAATAATGCTTTACACATTTTTCATTCAAAAAGTGATACTCTGATTCAATCACAAGTTCATATGAAGACACTTGAGAATGTTTAGTACACAAATCTGAAAAAAAGTTGACTGTAAGATGAAAAGTAGATTTTTGGTGAATATTTGAAACATGCATGCTTGGCTAATTGCTACCACCATTTCCAGTGTAATGTCTCCCTCTCTCCTCCTTCGCTCCCCGCGCGGCTTGCCCCAGTTCTCACAGACACAAACTTCCACCTGACACACCAAACACTTGTCAAGACGCACACACACCATTTCATGACATTGTGGCCTGACCAAGGCCCCGCCCCCTCCTTAGCTTGAAGCCTTGTGGATCTTGACAGTATTGCATTTCAAATTGAATATCCCATTGGTAAGTCTGCAGCATGGATTTTTCTATACAGTGACAAATTGTGCAGAATATACATTTTTCCCTGGTTCACAAAGTCTCAAGAACCCATAATGTCACCAGCATGGATATTTCTCGACAGTGACAATTTGTGAATAATTTTAAAAAATGTCTTCAAATCAGCCATTGATCCAATTATCTGCCCAATGTTGTGTACATGTATGAAATACATGTCAGTGTCATGTCAATTTTGTAATGATTGGAATGTTGAGGAGGAACCCGCCATTGCTGCCTGCAGCTATATTTAGGGTTCCTCCGTCAGGAGGAAACCTATTGTTATTGTAGGTATTATTAGGGTTCCTCCGTCAGGAGGAAACCTATTGTTATTGTAGGTATTATTATTATTATTATTATTCTTGTACCATTGAAGTCAATGGCAGGCCCTAGAACCGTATGGTAACTTTTTCTGAAATTTGGCACACTCATTAAGGACAGTCCCTTCTTCACTCACACCAAGTTTCATGTCTCCCACTAGACCACACTAGCGCCACCAACGGGTCAAAGTTGGACTTTTGTTAACACTGTAACTTTTGAACCGTTTGACCAATTTTCAAAAATGAGGTACCATTGGATTCCCTGGATCAAGACGAATTCAACACACCCTATGGCGTCAATTTCCGGTTATATAGATTTTCCGCAATTTCCGGTTTTATCAAAAACCTTTGAAAGGCCTCCACTCCTACAATTTTTGTCAAATCTTCTTCAAAATCACCAGAGATGATCTTCAGACCAAGCCTCACAACATTTATCCAACAGAATTTTGATCCTCACAACCGTTTGTCCGGTACAGCCACTGAATTTCAGCAGAAAAGCCATCAAACAGGAAGTGAAGTCATATCTCAGCAAATCTTTCAGATATCAACGCCAAACTTGGTATGCACGTGGAAGACACTACAACATGTCCCCATGTGCAAAGGCAACTTCATATCTTCAAAAATGATTGATATAAAGCAGATTGCATTAATCGCTAACGCTAAAATAATGCTTTACACATTTTTCATTCAAAAAGTGATACTCTGATTCAATCACAAGTTCATATGAAGACACTTGAGAATGTTTAGTACACAAATCTGAAAAAAAGTTGACTGTAAGATGAAAAGTAGATTTTTGGTGAATATTTGAAACATGCATGCTTGGCTAATTGCTACCACCATTTCCAGTGTAATGTCTCCCTCTCTCCTCCTTCGCTCCCCGCGCGGCTTGCCCCAGTTCTCACAGACACAAACTTCCACCTGACACACCAAACACTTGTCAAGACGCACACACACCATTTCATGACATTGTGGCCTGACCAAGGCCCCGCCCCCTCCTTAGCTTGAAGCCTTGTGGATCTTGACAGTATTGCATTTCAAATTGAATATCCCATTGGTAAGTCTGCAGCATGGATTTTTCTATACAGTGACAAATTGTGCAGAATATACATTTTTCCCTGGTTCACAAAGTCTCAAGAACCCATAATGTCACCAGCATGGATATTTCTCGACAGTGACAATTTGTGAATAATTTAAAAAATGTCTTCAAATCAGCCATTGATCCAATTATCTGCCCAATGTTGTGTACATGTATGAAATACATGTCAGTGTCATGTCAATTTTGTAATGATTGGAATGTTGAGGAGGAACCCGCCATTGCTGCCTGCAGCTATATTTATTATTATTCTTGTGCCATTGAAGTCAATGGCAGCCCCTAGAACCGTATGGTAACTTTTTCTGAAATTTGGCACACTCATTAAGGACAGTCCATTCTCCACTCACACCAAGTTTCATGTCTCCCACTAGACCACACTAGCGCCACCAACAGGTCAAAGTTGGACTTTTGTTAACACTGTAACTTTTGAACCGTTTGACCGATTTTCAAAAATGAGGTACCATTGGATTCCTTGGATCAAGACGAATTCAACACACCCTATGGCGTCAATTTCCGGTTATATAGATTTTCCGCAATTTCCGGTTTTATCAAAAACCTTTGAAAGGCCTCCACTCCTACAATTTTTGTCAAATCTTCTTCAAAATCACCAGAGATGATCTTCAGACCAAGCCTCACAACATTTATCCAACAGAATTTTGATCCTCACAACCGTTTGTCCGGTACAGCCACTGAATTTCAGCAGAAAAGCCATCAAACAGGAAGTGAAGTCATATCTCAGCAAATCTTTCAGATATCAACACCAAACTTGGTATGCACGTGGAAGACACTACAACATGTCCCCATGTGCAAAGGCAACTTCATATCTTCAAAAATGATTGATATAAAGCAAATTGCATTAATCGCTAACGCTAAAACAATGCTTTACACATTTTTCATTCAAAAAGTGATACTCTGATTCAATCACAAGTTCATATGAAGACACTTGAGAATGTTTAGTACACAAATCTGAAAAAAAGTTGACTGTAAGATGAAAAGTAGATTTTTGGTGAATATTTGAAACATGCATGCTTGGCTAATTGCTACCACAAGTTCCAATGTAATCTCTCCCTCTCTCCTCCTTCGCTCCCCGCGCGGCTTGCCCCAGTTCTCACAGACACAAACTTTCACCTGACACACCAAACACTTGGCAAGACGCGCACACACACCATTTCATGACATTGTGGCCTGACCAAGGCCCCGCCCCCTCCTTAGCTTGAAGCCAAGGCCCTTGTGGATCTTGACAGTATTGCATTTCAAATTGAATATCCCATTGGTAAGTCTGCAGCATGGATTTTTCTATACAGTGACAAATTGTGCAGAATATACATTTTTCCCTGGTTCGCAATCTTTGGAGGAACCCGCCATTGCTGCCTGCAGCTATATTTAGGGTTCCTCCGTCAGGAGGAAACCTATTGTTATTGTAGGTATTATTATTATTATTAGGGTTCCTCCGTCAGGAGGAAACCTATTGTTATTGTAGGTATTATTATTATTCTTGTGCCATTGAAGTCAATGGCAGCCCCTAGAACCGTATGGTAACTTTTTCTGAAATTTGGCACACTCATTAAGGACAGTCAATTCTCCACTCACACCAAGTTTCATGTCTCCCACTAGACCACACTAGCGCCACCAACAGGTCAAAGTTGGACTTTTGTTAACACTGTAACTTTTGAACCGTTTGACTGATTTTCAAAAATGAGGTACCATTGGATTCCTTGGATCAAGACGAATTCAACACACCCTATGGCGTCAATTTCCGGTTATATAGATTTTCCGCAATTTCCGGTTTTATCGAAAACCTTTGAAAGGCCTCCACTCCTACAATTTTTGTCAAATCTTCTTCAAAATCACCAGAGATGATCTTCAGACCAAGCCTCACAACATTTATCCAACAGAATTTTGATCCTCACAACCGTTTGTCCGGTACAGCCACTGAATTTCAGCAGAAAAGCCATCAAACAGGAAGTGAAGTAATATCTCAGCAAATCTTTCAGATATCAACACCAAACTTGGTATGCACGTGGAAGACACTACAACATGTTCCCATGTGCAAAGGCAACTTCATATCTTCAAAAATGATTGATATAAAGCATTTATATTGCAGTGTAAAAATGTGGACACTACTCGCCCTATACGGGCGCCATCTTGGCTACGTCGCGAAAGAGGAGGAGCCATTTTAAACAGGTTTTCAATTCATTTCTAAAACAATGGCGGACGAGATGGCTACGGTGGCTAGCAATAGCTCACGAGGCTACAGACCGTAAATGTAAGTATCAGCGGTAATTAAATAATTTACTGATATTAAATGTACTACTAACATGCCATTCTCAGATTAAAGCTAGCGACATGAGTATTTGGTGGAGTTAGCGATGTATACCAACAATTAGCATACCAGGCTAGGTAGCATTAGATGCCATTGGATCTGCATGACAGTTATGCTAAGCTAGCTGGCCAGTCCAACGAAAGTGGACTTTATCGGACACGTTTCGCTTGACGAGCGGGGGCAGGTGGTGGCAGATAGCTATGTCAGTTACCGGACAGTGTCAAACAACGGCTGTTCTGTTAAACACTCTAAATTATAAGTTTAAAAATGCAGTAACAATCGATATGCTCAGTTTAATAATGGGTTAACATGACAACCTGCTACATTGGCTTGGCAAATAGATAACTGTTTCTCCAAGAGAAAGTCTGAAGCTTTCTTTTCAAACCTTTACTTAGGAAGCACTGTAAAACTGAGCAGACATACAGAATACATTTTAGTAATCTCATCTCGTAACATTCGAAGAGAAACTCGCGAAGAGAATCTATCGCTGAAGAAAATCTTCATCTCCAATCTGAGCAGAGACTAGATATGTTAATGACATGTGGTTCAATTAAGTACTCACTCTCTTAAACTTTAAATCTTGAAAGAAATTATTCGTTTGTGTTTGTGTGTGTGAACTTGATTTTGTGTGGTGAATGTAAACTCAGCTGTCATTACAAGCAGCATGAGAGCACCTTGTTAACCTCGTGGTATACTGCATGCTCAAATCATCATAGCATTGTTTATTTAGGCTGCTCACATAGCATTTATCTTTTTATTAACAGGCCAAAGAAAAGGACTCACTCTTAAGACTTTTCCAAACAACACTTTGAACAGGTAAGATGTATTCCAAAGAATTTAACATAAAGACAGGAATGATGAGGTATGTTCCACTCCTAAACTGCACCTGAGTTATTCTTATATGGCTTTTCCTCAGACATGTGTATGAACTGCTGCTGGTCGATGACAATATACCTATAACTTAACAACCTGTAACTCTAACTTTCATAAATAGGTTTCCCCATCTCCTCCCATACCATGGGCCAGAGGAGCATGACCACCTGGGTGAGGAGTTTCTGAATTATCAGACCATGCCAACCACCTACCTTCAGGACGAAACTGAGATGGGAAAGCTTCTGGGCTGGAAATGGCAACACGGAAACATAAGGTATACTTTTTTGGCTTTCTTTTTGGCAGGTGTGGCTTGGCTACATCTGTTGCTATTATTGATGCATGCCTATATCGTGTCATACATGATGCAAACTATGCATGTTGTATCTGAACTTTGTTACAGTGTACTTACAGTATTAATCAAAACAAAATATGTATGTTTTTCCATTTTTGTTCTTTGTTCATTCTCAATAGGTGGCAGGAACCAAAGAATTTGAGAGGCTTGTTGCCGTCGCCAAGCTGGTCCTGGTGTTGCCCCATTCGAATGCAGATGCTGAGAGGGTGTTTTCAGTGTTCAGTGGGACTGAACAAAAACTAAGACCAGAAATAGCCCTGGCATTGGATGGCACCCTGTCTTCAATAATGGCCATAAAGAGGGCTGACCTGGAGCCCTGTTTTCAGATGGGAGCCCCACTCAGAGGTCATCAAGGCCTCCAAGAAGGCCACAGGCCAGTACAACCTTGCCCACAGATCTTAGAAAACGACTAACCAGGTTCTGATCTGCACCTGATACCTCATTTTTAGTTATTTTTGTCATGTGTTGATCTATTTTATTGCTTAAAAAGGCTACTGTTTAAGCACTTTATTTGTTGCACTTTTTTGTTTGATGGAACGTGTGGTGGGAGGCTTTGAATAGTGAAAAAATATTTCTCCCTAACTAATCTTGTGTCATTTTTTGCTGTTCATAAATCGTTAAGTGCTCTTAAATGAAGTGCTCATAAATCATTAAATACAATTATTAACAATATAGGTTAGGTTCCAGTTAAGAATTAGTTGAATACCATTGTAATCAAAATGTCAATCAACCTACCTTGGTAAAATCTTAAACACAGGTCTATTAATTAGGCTATATTGTGGTACATAGACAGTCATTGAGGCACAAGAATAGTTTTCTGGTTGAATGTTCAGCTCAAGTCTAAAAGGCCCTACAAGTCATGATCAGATGAACATGAATCAGAATAAGTTCAGGTATTGAACATCTTTAGCATACCACCCAAAGATCCACTAGAATGCAGGAAATAACATCTACTTAAACCAAAATGTCCTGGGGGTGGACCTTCAGCTATGTCTTTGCTTCACAGAATGTAACCAATGTTGTCCATCTCCAGTAGGCCCCCACAGTAGGCAGACTTTGGGCCTCAAAAACCAACAGAATGCAGAGCACAACATGGGTACAACGCCAAATTAATTCCAATTCCCTGATATCTGAGCCACCCAACGTGTGTAGCTGCGTGCGCGGCAACATTTTCTCACTCCAAGGTTTTTTGAAAAGTTGGCAGCTCTGTGGTGACACGTTTTAGTACACTTTGCAGTGAGTGTGTTTGCTCTACAATGCTAAAAAGTTGCAGTCAAATTTGGCAAAATTGCTAGCTTGGATATTATCTTTACATTTAGATGGGTTGGTGGTTACAAACAATGAGGATGCGCATGCAGGCTTCAAGGCAGAACAATGCCTACCATTTCACCTTTACTGTATATGTTCCATCCACCCCCCCTTTCTGAATAAAGTTCCATTGATCTGATTTGTTGCTATCTGTTGCTATAAAAACATTTTAGCCAAGCTAACTAACATTGTTTTTAGCTAGCTGACATTACCATTCAATCACAAACAAAACATGAATAGAAATAACTTGCTAACAGGGTCCTCACGTTTAATCAAAAGCTTGTAGTGAGATGCATGACCCCCCGAGACAAGCTTTCATGTTAATAATACTGTTGGTCACCTTGATTGTGCATGTTGTGTAGTTAAATGGGATGAGAGAGTCTGACCATGATAAAGTATTGTCAAGCTGCTGTACCATCACAAGGTACACTTGCAAACAGCTTGGACATTAGCTGTACCTTGGTCCAGTTCACTGCATGCCTCTTGTCAGTTGTGTATGACTGAGAATAGAGAGATGTCAATTCAGGGAGAGTTCCTATAAACCATGGATTTTTAACCAGTTTTGGGAAATTTTGAAAAACAGTGTTATTGTGTGGGACTTAATTTTTGGGCTACTTCTAATCCTCATGCGGCCGCCGCATTTATCCCTTGGTGTGACCTGCACTGGGAAAGAGGGAAACAGCATGGATGGGGAAAGTGTGTGGGCAGAGCAAGCTGTAGTAGTACATAACCTACAAACATCCTTTAGTGAAGTGTATCCTCACTTTCATACAGTTATTGTTGTAATCAAATCTTTTAAAGAATGGATCTCTGCATTAAGGGCCTGACCAGAGCACAGGTGGCCTGACAGAACACGCTTCAAAGTTGTCACTTTCAAAAGGGTGGCATTTTAACCCTGTCAGTCCAAAATGTCTAAAACTTGGTACCCATGACTTATTGCTCATGGGAAAACAAAAAGTCTCAAGAACCCATAATGTCACCAGCATGGATATTTCTCGACAGTGACAATTTGTGAATAATTTAAAAAAAATGACTTCAAATCAGCCATTGATCCAATTATCTGTCCAATGTTGTGTACATGTATGAAATACATGTCAGTGTCATGTCAATTTTGTAATGATTGGAATGTTGAGGAGGAACCCGCCATTGCTGCCTGCAGCTATATTTAGGGTTCCTCCGTCAGGAGGAAACCTATTGTTATTGTAGGTATTATATTATTATTAGGGTTCCTCCGTCAGGAGGAAACCTATTGTTATTGTAGTATTATTATTAGGGTTCCTCCGTCAGGAGGAAACCTATTGTTTATTGTAGGTATTATTATTATTATTCTTGTGCCATTGAAGTCAATGGCAAGCCCCTAGAACCGTATGGTAACCTTTTCTGAAATTTGGCACACTCATTAAGGACAGTCAATTCTCCACTCACACCAAGTTTCATGTCTCCCACTAGACCACACTAGCGCCACCAACAGGGTCAAAGTTGGACTTTTGTTAACACTGTAACTTTTGAACCGTTTGACTGATTTTCAAAATGAGGTACCATTGGATTCCTGGATCAAGACGAATTCAACACACCATATGGCGTCAATTTCCGGTTATATAGATTTTCCGCAATTTCCGGTTTTATCAAAAACCTTTGAAAGGCTCCACTCTACAATTTTTGTCAAATCTTCTTCAAAATCACCAGAGATGATCTTCAGACCAAGCCTCACAACATTTATCCAACAGAATTTTGATCCTCACAACCGTTTGTCCGTACAGCCACTGAATTTCAGCAGAAAAGCCATCAAACAGGAAGTGAAGTTATATCTCAGCAAATCTTTCAGATATCAACACCAAACTTGGTATGCACGTGGAAGACACTACAACATGTCCCCATGTGCAAAGGCAACTTCATATCTTCAAAAATGATTGATATAAAGCAAATTGCATTAATCGCTAACGCTAAAATAATGCTTTACACATTTTTCATTCAAAAAGTGATACTCTGATTCAATCACAAGTTCATATGAAGACACTTGAGAATGTTTAGTACACAAATCTGAAAAAAAGTTGACTGTAAGATGAAAAGTAGATTTTTGGTGAATATTTGAAACATGCATGCTTGGCTAATTGCTACCACCATTTCCAGTGTAATGTCTCCCTCTCTCCTCCTTCGCTCCCCGCGCGGCTTGCCCCAGTTCTCACAGACACAAACTTCCACCTGACACACCAAACACTTGTCAAGACGCACACACACCATTTCATGACATTGTGGCCTGACCAAGGCCCCGCCCCCTCCTTAGCTTGAAGCCTTGTGGATCTTGACAGTATTGCATTTCAAATTGAATATCCCATTGGTAAGTCTGCAGCATGGATTTTTCTATACAGTGACAAATTGTGCAGAATATACATTTTTCCCTGGTTCACAAAGTCTCAAGAACCCATAATGTCACCAGCATGGATATTTCTCGACAGTGACAATTTGTGAATAATTTTAAAAAATGTCTTCAAATCAGCCATTGATCCAATTATCTGCCAATGTTGTGTACATGTATGAAATACATGTCAGTGTCATGTCAATTTTGTAATGATTGGAATGTTGAGGAGGGAACCCGCCATTGCTGCCTGCAGCTATATTTATTATTATTCTTGTGCCATTGAAGTCAATGGCAGGCCCTAGAACCGTGTATGGTAACTTTTTCTGAAATTTGGCACACTCATTAAGGACAGTCCCTTCTTCACTCACACCAAGTTTCATGTCTCCCACTAGACCACACTAGCGCCACCAACGGGTCAAAGTTGGACTTTTGTTAACACTGTAACTTTTGAACCGTTTGACCGATTTTCAAAAATGAGGTACCATTGGATTCCCTGGATCAAGACGAATTCAACACACCCTATGGCGTCAATTTCCGGTTATATAGATTTTCCGCAATTTCCGGTTTTATCAAAAACCTTTGAAAGGCCTCCACTCCTACAATTTTTGTCAAATCTTCTTCAAAATCACCAGAGATGATCTTCAGACCAAGCCTCACAACATTTATCCAACAGAATTTTGATCCTCACAACCGTTTGTCCGGTACAGCCACTGAATTTCAGCAGAAAAGCCATCAAACAGGAAGTGAAGTCATATCTCAGCAAATCTTTCAGATATCAACACCAAACTTGGTATGCACGTGGAAGACACTACAAACATGTCCCCATGTGCAAAGGCAACTTCATATCTTCAAAAATGATTGATATAAAGCAAATTGCATTAATCGCTAACGCTAAAATAATGCTTTACACATTTTTCATTCAAAAGTGATACTCTGATTCAATCACAAGTTCATATGAAGACACTTGAGAATGTTTAGTACACAAATCTGAAAAAAAGTTGACTGTAAGATGAAAAGTAGATTTTTGGTGAATATTTGAAACATGCATGCTTGGCTAATTGCTACCACCATTTCCAATGTAATGTCTCCCTCTCTCCTCCTTCGCTCCCCGCGCGGCTTGCCCCCAGTTCTCACAGACACAAACTTCCACCCTGACACACCAAACACTTGGCAAGAACGCACACACACCCATTTCATGACATTGTGGCCTGACCAAGGCCCCGCCCCCTCCTTAGCTTGAAGCCTTGTGGATCTTGACAGTATTGCATTTCAAATTGAATATCCCATTGGTAAGTCTGCAGCATGGATTTTTCTATACAGTGACAAATTGTGCAGAATATACATTTTTCCCTGGTTCACAAAGTCTCAAGAACCCATAATGTCACCAGCATGGATATTTCTCGACAGTGACAATTTGTGAATAATTTTAAAAAATGTCTTCAAATCAGCCATTGATCCAATTATCTGCCCAATGTTGTGTACATGTATGAAACACATGTCAATTTTGTAATGATTGGAATGTTGAGGAGGAACCCGCCATTGCTGCCTGCAGCTATATTTTTTCTTGTTATTTTGTTTTTCATTAACTTTTCAATTATTGTTTTAATGTATTTAAAACTTGTTTTGTACCAATCACATTCATTTATATTGTTTGGTGCAAAAAACTCACATTTTTGGACATGGTCAGGTGGGCCTTGTTAATTCTGGGTTGGTGAGATGTGGGGTTTATTCATGGTATGACAGCTGTAAAGGTGAAGGCTAGTGATGTTACAAATGAACCCGAGACTTCGGAGCTTGTGTCACGAAAATGAAGCACTTCCAGACGGAGCGCGTATCGAGGCTTGTATCGCTTTGCCGAAATGACGTCACTCGTGACGTCTGAAGCCTCATTTGAATCAAGTGCTTCACCAAGTGGTTCGTTCGTTCACTTTTGGCGGGACGCTTCGACAATACGATGTCCAAATTCCCATCTCGTATTCGTGGTTGTTGTTGTCAGTGGTTGGAGATTTAGCCATAGTTGGAGATTTAGCGGGAGTTGGAGATTTAGATTGTTTGGTGTTGTTAGTAGTATAGATTATTTGAGATAGAGTTATGGAGCCAGTTAGGAAGAGAAAAGCCCTTGATCCAGTTGCACAAAGCACTTTCGCCCCCTTTTCAGTGCCCTGCACTTTCACTGACCAGTTGGCCAAAAGCACTCTCACTACCCTTGGTTTCACAAAAGTACTGACCTGTATTCCAAATACACTTTAACTCTGTTCCAACAGCATAGGCTACAGAATATAGTAAAGATAATTAGCAGGAGTTTTTATCCAAAACATCGGGTTAAAATTTGCTTTGGCTAAGCTGTGAAACTATGTAGTCCGCAGCTGGAGGTGACGTCGCTAACCGTTGTGCCACCGTACAACCATATGTTTCATAGGTCTGACTATTATTAGAACAAAGAATAGCAAAAGAAAGCCTTTATTAGGATTCCTCCGTCAGGAGGAAACCTATTGTTATTAGGATTCCTCTGTCAGTTGTATAGATTTTCCGCTATTACCGGTTTTATCAAACTGCTTTGAAAGCCTACTCTTCCTACAATTTTTCTCAAATCCCATTTGGTAACTTTTTCTGAAATTTGGCACACTCATTAAGGACAGTCCCTTCTTCACTCACACCAAGTTTCATGTCTCTCGCTAGACCACGCTAGCGCCACCAACGGGTCAAAGTTGGACTTTTGTTAACACTGTAACTTTTGAACCGTTTGACCGATTTTCAAAAATGAGGTACCATTGGTTTCCTTGGATCAAGACGAATTCGACGTTCAATGGCGGCAATTTTCGGTTGTATAGATTTTCTGTTATTCCCGGTTTTATCAAAAAAACTTTGAAAGCTTACTCCTCCTACAATTTTGGTCAAATCTTCTTCAAAATCACTAGAGAGGATCTTCAGATCAAGTCTCACAAAACTTAATCAACAAAATTTTGATCCTCACAACCGTTTGTCCGGTATAGCCACTCAAATTCAGCAGAAAAGCAGGAAGTGAAGTAATATCTAAGCAAAACTTTGAAATATAAGCCTGGATGACATTGGTACAGGGGTAGAGAAGTTGTTTGCTACTCAGAAGGTTATAAGTTCAGTTCCCTGTCGACGTGTCCTTTAGCAAGACACTTCTTTCTTTTCTTCTTTCCCTTCTTCACTCTTCTTTCCTTCTTTTACTCTTCTTTCCAAAATTGTGAAGAATATACATTTTCCCCTGGTTTCGCAATCTTTGGAGGAATCCGCATCGCCGCTTGCAGCTATATTTGTAGGTATTATTATTATGTTTGTACCATGGGAGTCAATGGCAGCCCCTAGAACCGTATGGTAACTTTTTCTGAAATTTGGCACACTCATTAAGGACAGTCCCTTCTTTACTCACACCAAGTTTCATGTCTCCCACTAGACCACACTAGCGCCACCAACGGGTCAAAGTTGGACTTTTGTTAACACACACAACTTTTGAACCGTTTGACCGATTTTCAAAAATGAGGTACCATTGGATTCCTTGGATCAAGACGAATTCGACGTTCCATGGCGCAAATTTTCGGTTGTATAGATTTTCCGCTATTACCAGTTTTATCAAACTGCTTTGAAAGCCTACTCTTCCTACAATTTTTCTCAAATCCCATATGGCAACTTTTTCTGAAATTTGGCACACTCATTAAGGACAGTCCCTTCTTCACTCACACCAAGTTTCATGTCTCCCACTAGACCACACCAGCGCCACCAACGGGTTAAAGTTGGACTTTTGTTAACACACACAACTTTTGAACCGTTTGACCGATTTTCAAAAATGAGGTACCATTGGATTCCTTGGATCAAGACGAATTCGACGTTCAATGGCACCAATTTTCGGTTGTATAGATTTTCCGCTATTACCGGTTTTATAAAAAAACTTTTGAAAGCTTACTCCTCCTACAATTTTGGTCAAATCCCATATGGTAACTTTTTCTGAAATTTGGCACACTCATTAAGGACAGTCCCTTCTTCACTCACACCAAGTTTCATGTCTCCCACTAGACCACACTAGCGCCACCAACGGGTCAAAGTTGGACTTTTGTTAACACTGTAACTTTTGAACCGTTTGACCGATTTTCAAAAATGAGGTACCATTGGATTCCTTGGATCAAGGCGAATTCAACGTTCAATGGCGCCAATTTTCGGTTGTATAGATTTTCTGTTATTCCCGGTTTTATAAAAAAACTTTTGAAAGCTTACTCCTCCTACAATTTTGGTCAAATCTTCTTCAAAATCACTAGAGAGGATCTTCAGACCAAGCCTCACAAAACTTAATCAACTAAATTTTGATCCTCACAACCGTTTGTCCGGTACAGCCACTCAAATTCAAATTCACAGAAAGTGAAGTAATATCTAAGCAAATCTTTGAGATATTAACCTGAGCATCAGTGGTACAGGAGTAGAGAAGTCGTTCAGTAATCAGAAGGCTGTAAGTTCAATTCCCTGCGCCAAAGCTGGGGCACACTCGCACACCATGAGGGGGGAAGAAAGGAAAAAGGGGGGAAGAAGAAAAGAGAGGAAAAAAGAGAGAAAAAAGGGAAAAGGAGGGGAAAAAAGAAGGAAGGGATTTTGTATGGCCTAATCCTCCATGAGTAAAGTTTTTTAATGTTGATGTACATCATAAATTATTTTTAAAACATTTAACTTCTGATTTTGTATGCATTACTATGAGAGCAGAGGTTTCAGGTTCGAGTCCCACCGTTGGCAGAAATTGAGGTTTGCATTATTTCATGCAAAGCTCATTTTCATTATTGGAAATCACAATTTGTTTGCATATTACCTTTTATTAACCTTATATTAGTGAGATATGGATAATTCTACATTGAATATTTCAATACATATATGCATTTATGAGAGAAGAGTTGACCCCAAAGTTCCCGGTTCGAGTCCCACCGTTAGCAGAAATTTAGCTGTGCATTATTTACTGCAAAGTTAAATTTTTACTGGAAATCACAATTTGTTTGCATATTACTTTTAATTTACCTTATATTAGTGAGATATTTATAAATCTACATTGAATATTTCAATGCAAGTTCATGTACAGTTATGTGTGAGGTACTTTAATTGTTTCACAAAATATTTGTGTTCCAATTAATACGTCCTTCTATTCACAAAAGAACAATGTATAAATCTTTGTTGTAAACAAACTTTTATTTGCAATAACAAATTCAACAACAACAACTATAGCATAATATATATATACAATATAATAATATATATCAGAAAACATATACAGAACTATATACAGAAAGTGTGAAACTGGGAGGGAAAGGGGTTGAGGGGCACTAAGCCAGTGTCCATGCCTCTGGGGGGGGGGACAATTTATTCATTTATTTTTCATGCATTTTTTTTTATCCTCCAACCACTGCTCCTTGGGAACAGCCTCTACAGAGGGGCAGTATATAATGTCCTTGTACTGGCTGTGTCCAGTCTCCGCTGTCCTGAACTGCCCGCATTTCTTGCACGTGTTGCGCAGAACACCGCAGGTCCGTTTTCGGACTGGAGCAGGAGCGGCAGAGGAGAGGCTGGCACCCAGAGCCTGTGGAGCAGCACCCAGCACAGGCCCCTGTGAGGTCACTGGACCCAGCATGAACAGCTGAGGGCCCGAGGGTGGAGCAGGGAAGAGTTCTCGCTGGGGGCACGAGTTCACAGCCGCCGGTGCGACGGCGGACGATACCTTCCTCTTCACCTGTGCCTGGCCCACGGTGCTGCCAGCCTGGGGGTACTGGTGAACTGGGCCTGGTTGGGGGGGTGCAGATGGTGGGCACACATTAGCAGGGAGGAGAGGGTCAGTCGCCACAGACAAGTGGCTGGCAGGTCCAGTCCTTGCACCACCACGTTGCCCTGCCTCTACACCCTCTTGTTGTGCCACTGTACCAGGGTGGGTGGTGTGGCTCACGTCTACAGCAGCCCGAGAAAAGACAAAAACATGAGTGTGAATATGTATGACAGGGCACAGAGGGAAAGTAGTAAGACAATAAATATTCCTGACCTGCTGGTTGGTGCGGGCCAGAGAGAGCTGGTGCCTCAGCTCCACCAGATACTCTGCCATGCTGTCAACTCGGTCCATGCCTGGCACCCCAGAGTCATCCACAGCCTGAGAAAGAAAAAAAAACATAAAAACTGATGAGTGACAGATTTTGTAAACAGATGTGGACAAAATGCAGATACAGTGATTTTACTTCTTTACACACAATTATGAATGTACATAACCCAGACTCATCAGGAGAGGCTTGGACACCTGGCTGCAGCATGGTGGAAGCAGTCAGGGAGGAGCTTGGAGGCAGCAGCAGTCAGGTTCCCCACCCACCAGTTCCTGCAGCAGCCCCTCAATAAGGCTGATGGCGGCCTCCACGCCGCATGTCCTCCTGCAGCAGTACTGGCTCAACTCCCTCCTACTTATTCTCCTGTCCACCAGAAGATCAGTAAGGGCTAGCACCCCTTCCTGCCTGAGCTGCTCCCTCGTCATCTGCCGCAACAGAGCGAGGTCCCCTGCATCCCACTCAAAGGTGCATGCAGACAGGCAGCCCATGAAGGTGTGGTAGAGCATCGGTGGTGGTGCCGCCGACAGCCCGCCTCCTCATGAAGTGCCAGGTGTACCTGGTCTGCAGCTTACTCGCCCCCTCACTCACGCAGCGGCCACAGTCCACGTATAGCAGGACTGGGGGTGGAACAGCTGCTTGGTGGTACCGCTCCATCACTCCATCCTGTCCAGTCCCAGCCCCTCCTGCACTGTCACGACACTGGTTAGGATCTAGCCAACCTCGTTGCCAATGGAGGTCATCCAAAGAGCTGTCCCCCTGCCACGGCCAGTCAGCTTCTTTGTGATCTGAAATTTGAAAACAGTGATGTTTAATATTACGCACTTTTTTTCCCTACAGCAGTAAGTGTATGTAGAATAAATACACAGCACACATTTATAATAACTGCTTATAATTTAAATCAATGTTATTAGCTAACTAACTAGAACCATACAACAGGTACAATAAGCAAATAGGTACAGTAGTCAACAAGTAAACACTGAATGTGAGCATGCTTTGAACAATACACTGAGACACTGCAGCACATAAACATACACTATTGTACCGTTATCGTTATCAATAGCAATCATATTATGCATGATCAGTTACAGTAGTTGTATGATATACGAGAAACGACGCTTAACACCGCTGGTGTACAGTACAGGTACAGTACAGGTACAGTAGTCAACAAGTAAACACTGAAGGTGAGCATGCTTTGAACAATACACTGAGACACTGCAGCACATAAACATACACTCCTGTACCGTTATCGTTATCAATAGCAATCATATTATGCATGATCAGTTACAGTAGTTGTATGATATACGAGAAACGACGCTTAACACCGCTGGTCAGGCGTCATACACAGATAGCAAGCTAACTAGATGGTTAGCTTACTGATACAAGCTTTCAACAACTACTTTAATCACTGCCAATACTCGGCCGTTTGGCTGTTTCAGCTCAGAGTAACATTATAGTAGTTACACATGGCTGTTTCCATTCATAACAATGTTGTAGTTATAAGACGTAGCATAATCTAGTTCATAATGTAACCGTTACATCGGTGCACGTATCTTTAGTGAAAGCGTTAACGTTAGTTAGGCTTGTCAATCAATACAATATGGAAATGAAACGTGTGTCCGTCTAAGAGAAAAATAAAAACATGTCATGGTTACTTACTTACTTACTTTGACTTTGACGAGTTGTCGTAGCTTCAGCCATCTTGAGGAGCTTGCGTCTGCGTAACTTGGCAACGTAACGTCACACAAGTTCAAGCCAAGTTCTCGAGTATGAAGAGAAGCGCCGCTATTGGCCCAGGTCCATTCTCGTTCCGCGGCTGGATTGGATACTGAGAATGGATTTGAAAGGCGAGGATTGGCCGACGAGACCTGAGCGGTCCTGCTCTAAGTAGTCGAAGTGTCCTTTAGCAAGACACTTCTTTCTTTTCTTCTTTTCCTTATTCACTCTTCTTTCCTTCTTTTACTCTTCTTTCCAAAATTGTGAAGAATATACATTTTCCCCTGGTTTCGCAATCTTTGGAGGAATCCGCATCGCTGCTTGCAGCTATATTTGTCGTTGTTTTCGCCTACAATGAAATTTGAATTAATGGAGGTTTTCTTCACTATACGTTTTCGTGCATGTTATTTTAGCAGGCCTTGCGCACCACAACAAATTTTACAAATTCATTGTCCCAAGAAAATCTTTCTTACAACGTATTTTTATTGAACAGCAGGTGTCACTAGAGAGCGAACGACGCTTCGAGTAGTGAACCTTTTTTCAACACGTCTGGCTGAAAAGCTTCAAAGGTTCATGAAGCTTCATTTCGCCATCACTAGTGAAGGCTGTTAAAAACTGTGTGTGAACCTCATGGTGAAATAGTCCTGCAATAAGAATGCAGAGAGCTCACAGGAGACTCACTTACGGCCCACTCACACACTGTCACGTCTGCGCTGAACTCGGCTCCGGGCCAAACCCCCTTGACTCTGGACACACACCTCTGCTACAGCTCAGTCACATTCACACTCCCAGCTGCACTTCATCTACAATCACAATCAGTACGCATCCCACACACCTGGCACTCACTCCTTATAACCTCCTCACTCCCTGTCGGGGATACACTTATGGGATATACCGCAAGGGGACACGAGCTCCAGACCTACAGTCGCTGCACTTCATGCAAGTTTACGCCACGACATCCAGGTACAGGGCCGGCCCTTCCTACAGGCGACATAGTTGGTTGCTGGGGGCGCCAAAAACTGCGGCCAGCAAAAAAAAAAAGGATTATTATCATGTTTTGACATTAAAAAAATAAATCTAACGTAAGGGAAAATTAGCAACAAATCGAAAGAGGTAGGGGTACCTCCTTGGTGTTGTCAGAACATGCTAGCACATGACATGTGTGACGTGTGATGTTAATTATTGCCATTCAGTCAACTTTCATCAGGCTATCTTTAGCAAAACATATCGCAAGTTCAGCTGTACTGCAATTTGCATCATTTTCGTTGTGTCATGAAATTGAAATTTAAGTAATTATAACAATATAAGTTTTGGTGTAGCGAGCTAGCCAGTTTAATCAGACCTGATTCAACTAATCAAGAGCTATGCATATCTTGGAATGAAAAAAGTATGTCAGGCTGTCCAAATACTGTGAGTTTGTCTCCCTTGTGTTGTCACATGTTTGTTCCCTTGTCTAGTCCTTGTGCTTCCTTGTTCCCGCCATGTGCTTTCCTATGTTTGTTTGTTTATGCCATGTGCCCTCTTGTTGTTGTCTGTGTCTCCACCCCTCACCTGTTCCCAATCACCCGGTTTGTTTGTGTTGGTTTCTCCTGTGTCCTGTTAATTCCCCTTGTTTAGTCCACCTTTGTCTCATTGTCTGCCCCGCCTTGATTGTTCTCACCTGTCCCTCGTTATCTGTTGTGTGTTTATATAGTCCATGTATTCTTGTTTCTCGTTGCATTTTCGTCATTGTAGGTTACGTGGTATGTTAATTGTTTTTCCTCGTGTTTCCAGCGATTAGCGCTTCCTCTTTTGTTAAAGTGATTTACTCGTGCTTCTGACCTCTGCCTGTACAACGACTACTCTCCTGCCTATTCCCTGTTTGGATTTGTTTGCTTTCTCTTGGACTGCCTACCCGTGTACCGAACCCTGCTAGTAAACGATTATTCTTCACTCTACTGTTTGAGTTCTGAGTCGGGCGTTTGAGTCCTGCACATCACCACCGATTCGTAACAAATACACCAAAATGCTTAACAACTAAATAATAGCTACATTTAACAAATAATGATAATACACACCTTTGTTACAACATTTTAGATTCCCTTTTAAAATATCTGGCACCAACTGCTGCATCAATTGACGAGGAACAGCCATGCACCTCAGCTGTGCCGGCATCCTCAGGTGAGTGCGAAACAAATTGTTTTAACACATTGAGGACTGTCTGATTGGAAAAATGCAAGTGCTGCTTTTAAACAGCCATGAAAATATTCTGGAACACCTGGAAAATTTGTCGTCATGGAAAGAATTGGCAGGTCGATTAAAACAAGGTACAACCTTGGACAAACAAGAGCAGGCCCTCCTTGAGGCAGAGCGGAGTCGGTGGAGAGCAGTGCTGACACGACTGGTTGCTATTGTACAGTCGTTAGCTGTGCGAAATATGGCATTTAGAGGAAACTCAGAAATACTCCACTCTCCTTCAAAATGGAAACGTTTTGAAAGAGGTTGAGCTTTTGGCGCAGTTTGACCCAGTGATGAAAGACCACATCCAGAAGATTAAATGTGAAACATCACACCACAGCTACTTGGGCAAAACCATTCAGAATGAGTTGATTGAATGCATCAGTGGAAAGATTCTCTCAACAATGGTGCAAGAAATAAAGAAATGCAAATACTTTTCCCTCATTTTAGATTGCACCCCGGATGTTAGCCACACTGAACAGCTGTCAGTAGTGATCAGAATTGTGACATTGGAAGAAGACCCCCAGGTTAAAGAGCACTTCATGGGATTCCTAGTAGTAGAGGAGTCCACTGGTGAAAGTTTGTCTGCCCTGATTTTGAAGAGCAGTAAGACTACTGAAAAAGACTGAAAAAGCTCTCGAGTCCTACAGAGCCACAGGCTTGGTGGCCTCACAGACATCAGCCAGGGCCATGTGTGAAGACATGAATGTGGACGCTTTCCTTGTGCAAAAGATGCTGAAGGACAGCTCCCATCCCAACCACAGACTGTTTGCCCTCCTCCCCTCAGGGAGGCGCTACAGGGTCCTCCGTTCCCGGACCAGCAGGCTCAGGAACAGCTTCTTCCCTGCGGCTGTCACCTTGTTGAACTCTGCACCACGGTGACAGTTCCCCCTGGCTACCCCCTCACACTCCTTCCTACAGTGACTGTATTCCCCTCTCTACCCTGGCCTGACTGCCACACACCTACCTCCAGCCACTGAACATTTGCACTAAATTGTTCATTGTATATATCTATTTATGTTAAATTGTTGTCATATCCATATTCATCGTACTTATATCTTATCATGTCTCGTACCTCTTTTATAACTTTATAACTTCTACTGCCACCTTCACCTGTACTTCACCTGCACTTTACATATATCTATATATGGGTATTATTTCCAACAAGGACAAAACAAGTCCTGGTTTTTCCTTTGTGATGTGTCAGCAAGTTTGAATCGTCCACGCCTGACGTTATGGGGGGTTTACTTCTGCGGTGTGAGAAACTGTTAAGGCTCATAACAACACAACATAATTTCCTGCAGCAGAGTTGGGCAAAGCATTCTGGCTTTGCTTTCTCACTATAAATCTACTAGTAAAACCAAAATTCAACGCACATTTCTCCATATTTTCACTCAAGTCAAACTGTTTCTGGGAAAGAAAAGTGTCTGCACACTTGTATTGTACTATACTGAAGTATACCAGAGAACATTAAGAATGGACTAAACTGTGCAAAAATAGAGGATACAGCAACACATCATTTATGCATCTTGCAATGGTTCATGTTGTCTGAGTATTTTAGTTCATTGTACATTGAGTGATGAGGTAGGTTAATGGGAGAGAGCATATACTATAGTTCTGGCAGCATGTGTCACGTCTGTGCCGACATCCGCTCCGGCCACCCCCCCTTCAGCACTCTCACTTGCACTCCCTCCGCTGCACCTCATTCAAATCATTAGTCACGTTTGCACTCCCAGCTGCATATCATTTACATCCCATAATCACAAATCACACACACCTGGCACTTCCCTTCAAATGCTCCTCACTCCGGTGTCTGGTCTTGTCGCTACACGGACAAAGTTTATGCCCGAGACGGCCAGCTCCGCGACCCATTCACTGTTCCTGGGATTCCGCCTCCCGGATATCAGCCTCTACCCAGAGTTCCGTGCCTCCTGGACCCGACGCCTGCATTTCCCAGAGCTCCGTGCGCGAATGATCGCGAATGTCTTTGAATTAATTGAATTGTCCGATGTGCTCCTTGAAGAGGACTTCTCCAACTCCGCTTGACTTGACCCACAACTTGGCCAGAGGAGGGTCGGCCTTATATAGTGGAGAGATGACGGGGGCCTTGAAACTGTCTTGAAACTGTTGAAGTGGCCAAATGGTCAGTGAAATTCCACTGTGCACGAGCCCCACGGAACTCTGGGATCAACTGATAGGCTGACCTTTCATGGACCCCAGGTCCCGTGAGTGGCCGGCACAGTGGGGGTGCACAGCTGGGTGCAACTGGTGGCCTTTTTAACACTATGCATGCCCTACTTGCATTTTTCTCAAAAATCCCCATCAAATAATCATACAGTGAAAAGTACTTTTTTACTTGAGTTGGAATATGTGTAAACCCTAAACTGACCCACAGTGTCAACTTGTTTCGGTAACTTAAGGTGAGTCTCGAAATTCTTGAGTATGCTACCCATAAAAGCTCTTAAGTACGCGATTCATTATCAAATAAGTGCCCCATCTAACATTTACAACCATTTCATTGAAGTGTCAAAAGGTATCAATGGAAGAGCTAATGGCCTTGAACCATATACGCTGGAGGGCTGTTAACACATCTCAACAGCCTAACACAAACACAAGGGAATGGGAATTCCACAGAAATCTCAATGCTGTTTGTGGTAGCCATTATATGCCTACATATGCAAATGTAATTCTGATACAAATTACACTCCACACACATCCAAACCCATTTCTGTAAAAGTAAGCATCCAACAAATAGGCTAGCCTAAGGGATCACTGTAGCACACACACCCAACAGCAAAAAATACTCAACACTGATCACATCATTAGTGGTTGCATTGATGCGGCTATACACCAGTTGGCTCTCACAAACGTATGTACCCACACACCTCGAAAAGGGCTTGTTTGACAAACTGTAGATCAAAGTAGAACACTGCATGCTAACGTGCCCCCCACCCCCCACTCTAACATGCTAACGTCACTAACTCCTACTCCCAGTATCTCATTTCACTCTCACAGTGTTGATCACAGAACATTCATCTGGCAGACCTTCAACTAACAAACTGTGCCAATTATGCCTATGCTATTAGCCAATCGTACTCTAGATCCTGCAGCAAATGACCTTAACAATCTTCCCAAAAAATGAACGTCAGCTTACATCTATTCTAACGTATTCCCTCAGCTGTTTGTGTTAGCTAGTGCTTACTGAGCAAAGAAGCAAATACCAGAATTATTAAAAAAAAAATACTAACAGTACATTTCTCTCAGTTCTGCCGCAGATCCAGTTCCATGGAGACCCCCTAAAAGTAATTCTGTGGAGCAGCTGTGCTATTCCAGTTGAGTCTACACTGATCTGGCTCCTCTTATATCCAATCACACGTTCTCCTTTCACTACATCAGCTTAAAGGCGTAGTCTGTAATCTAGTCCACTCTAGTCTTCACGGTCTTCTAGCTAACTGTGTTTTTAGCGTTTTAGTTTTAAGACGTTAGTTTTTTTTAATGGCTGTGGAGCTCAGATATCAACAGTTTGTCACGAGAATCATGGACTGTGCCTTTAAGAAGTGGTGAAAAATTTGGAAACTCCTTGAAAAGATGTAAAATTGGTAACAGCGTAATTGTTAGTAACGCAGGGGGAATGTTTTCTGTGTCAGTGTAAAATGGTGCCATTATACACATGGGAGTGTGCAGATAAACTTATAGGCCGCAACATGAACACTGTTTTCGTTTCAACCCGCTCCACAGGCGCGCATCTACACAATCTTTAGCTCATAAAAAAGAACGAGTCGTGCTTAGCTACCAAAAAAAGTTTGTCGCTGACTTTCCAGTCAATTTTTGGTGCGTCTATGTTTTATGCCGAACTAGTTTCTTCAGAGCGCACAAGGATCTTGGTCGCGAGTGCTGGCACTTTTCGACACGTGATCGTTCTACACCAATGAGGTAGCTGCTTTTTGTCAACAGAATGGCAAGATGGCGGCTCCCGTGGTTAGATTCAACGTTACGATAAAGAGGAAAACACCCGAACATCCTCAAAAGTGGGCTAAA